>NC_134364.1:8372680-8493032 GCF_048569485.1 Anomaloglossus baeobatrachus | reverse complement strand
TACACAGTGACTGCACCGGCAGAATAGTGAGTGCAGCTCTGGAGTATAATACAGGAGGTAACTCAGGATCAGTAATGTAATGTATATACACAGTGACTGCACCAGCAGAATAGTGAGCGCAGCTCTGGAGTATAATACAGGAGGTAACTCAGGATCAGTAATGTAATGTATGTACACAGTGACTGCACCAGCAGAATAGTGAGCGCAGCTCTGGAGTATAATACAGGAGGTAACTCAGGATCAGTAATGTAATGTATGTACATAGTGACTGCACCAGCAGAATAGTGAGCACAGCTCTGGAGTATAATACAAGATGTAACTCAGGATCAGCAATGTAATGTATGTACACAGTGACTGCACCAGCAGAATAGTGAGCACAGCTCTGGAGTATAATACAAGATGTAACTCAGGATCAGCAATGTAATGTATGTACACAGTGACTGCACCAGCAGAATAGTGAGCGGAGCTCTGGAGTATAATACAAGATGTAACTCAGGATCAGCAATGTAATGTATGTACACAGTGACTGCACCAGCAGAATAGTGAGCGGAGCTCTGGAGTATAATACAAGATGTAACTCAGGATCAGCAATGTAATGTATGTACACAGTGACTGCACCAGCAGAATAGTGAGCACAGCTCTGGAGTATAATACGGGAGGGAACTCAGGATCAGTAATGTATGTACACAGTGACTGCACCAGCAGAATAGTGAGCACAGCTCTGGAGTATATACG
The DNA here is from genome assembly GCF_048569485.1 of Anomaloglossus baeobatrachus. Classification (NCBI taxonomy): domain Eukaryota; kingdom Metazoa; phylum Chordata; class Amphibia; order Anura; family Aromobatidae; genus Anomaloglossus; species Anomaloglossus baeobatrachus. The sequence continues at coordinate 8,492,297 of NC_134364.1, read as the reverse complement.
GGAGGTAACTCAGGATCAGTAATCTGTGTGACCTCTGCTGGGAGTTGTGGTGTAGCAGATACACAATTACAACTGTGAGGCGACCCCCTAGTTACAGCGCATGATTCAGGTCTGCAGTACAATAATGGGAGTCTTGGTACAGTGAATGGTGGAGGTGCAGTGACCGCTGCTTTTACTACACAGATTGTGTGAGAACATTCAGAATAAAAAGCTTGAGCCTCTCTGAAGATATTGAACCTACAGATCAGAGGAGGGAATCCACCACCGCAGATAACCTGCAGGCCTCAGCTCCATAGATCATTATTAGATCATACTGAGGTCATAGTGGGGGCTCCATGCTGTGTGCGCAACCCCACAGAATACAGCAGCCAGTCAGGAGGTCCAGGGTTATGCACTATATACTCCATCCATAGATAACAATGTCACACAGTAATACACAGGAGACTGCTTCATTCAGTGAACCCCTATTCTGTATTCAGCCTGAGCCTTCTGGTTCATGTCTACCACCATAGCAGAGACTGACAGGAGCAGACGTTTAGCCACTAAACCCTAACCCCTAAGAGGGAAGGCTCCCCACCCTCGTGCCCTCTGCTACCTGTGTAGGACAGACCAGGACAGGGTGGAAAAAAATATATATATTATTTTAAATATAATATAATACTTATATATAAATATATATTATATCGCCCCTGAGGCTTCTGTCGCCACAGAGATATTGCACCTCAGCCAGAGGTGTGATGTCCATCCTGGGTAGGAATGGGGTTAGATGCCGGTCCACAGACTTCAGGGGGCTTTACACGCTACGATATCATTAATGTTTTGTCGTTGGGGTCACGTTGTTAGTGACGCACATCCACCGTCATTAACGATATCACAGCGTGTGATACTTACCAGCGACCTTAAGCGACTCTAAAATGGTGAAAATCGTTCACCATGGAGAGGTCGTCCCAAACTCAAAAATCGGTTAATGGTTGATTATCCAGGTGGTTCGTCGCTCATGCGGCAGCGCACATCGCTATGTGTGACACCGCAGGAGCGAGGAACGTCTCCTTACCTGCCGCCGGCCGCAATGAGGAAGGAAGGAGGAGGACGGGATGTTACGTCCTGCTCATCTCCGCCCCTCCGCTTTGATTGGCCGTCCGCTTAGGGACGTTGCGGTGACGTCGCTGTAATGCCGACCGTCCCTCCCCCTTGAAGGAGGATTTTGTTCGGCAGTCACAGCGACGACGCCGACCAGGTAAGTATGTGTGACGCTGCCGTAGCGATGATGTTCGCTACAGCAGTGATCACAAACAATCGCATCGCGCGATGGGGGCGGGTACTTACACACTCGGTATAGCTACAAATTGCTAGCGATATCGCTACCGTGTAAAGCCCCCTTAAAACTTGCACACACCAATTGGTAGGCATACACTGGGTCAGGGATAGTGGCAGCACCCCCATAGATGTATTCATGGGGCCATAAGTCCCATTCCTGGTCCCAATAGTGTGGGTGGGGCCTAGTCAGTGGGTGAGTGGGAGGAGTCAGAAAGTAAGAGTAGAAAAAGGGAACCTGGAAGTTCAAGTGCAGTCAAGTGTATAGTCGAGGAGGGAGGAGGTGAGGGAAGAGGTGAGGGAGGAGGAGAGGGAGGAGGAGAGGGAGGAGGAGAGGGAGGAGGAGAGGGAGGAGGAGAGGGAGGAGGAGGAGAGGGAGGAGGAAAGGGAGGAGGAGAGGGAGGGAGGAGGAGAGGGAGGAGGAGAGGGAGAGGGAGGAGGAGGAGGGAGGAGGGAGGAGGAGAGGGAGGAGGAGAGGGAGGAGGAGAGGGAGGAGGAGAGGGAGGAGGAGAGGGAGGAGGGAGGAGAGGGAGGAGGGAGGAGAGGGAGGAGGAGGAGAGGGAGGGAGGGAGGAGAGGGAGGAGGGAGGAGAGGGAGGAGGAGAGGGAGGAGGGAGGAGAGGGAGGAGGGAGGAGAGGGAGGAGGGAGGAGAGGGAGGAGAGGGAGGAGGAGAGGGAGGAGGAGAGGGAGGAGGAGAGGGAGGAGGAGAGGGAGGAGGAAGGAGAGGGAGGGAGGAGGAGAGGGAGGAGGAGGAGGAGGAGGAGAGGGAGGAGGAGGAGGAGAGGGAGGAGGAGGAGGAGGAGGAGGAGAGGGAGGAGGAGGAGAGGGAGGAGGAGGAGAGGGAGGAGGAGGAGGAGGGAGGAGGAGAGGGAGGAGGAGAGGGAGGAGGGAGGAGAGGGGAGGAGGGAGGAGAGGGAGGAGGGAGGAGAGGGAGGAGGGAGGAGAGGGAGGAGGAGGAGGAGGGAGGAGGGAGGAGAGGGAGGAGGGAGGAGAGGGAGGAGGAGGAGAGGGAGGAGGAGAGGGAGGGAGGAGGAGAGGGAGGGAGGAGGAGAGGAGGAGGAGAGGAGGAGGAGAGGGAGGAGGAGGAGGAGAGGGAGGAGGAGGAGGAGGAGGAGGAGGAGGAGGAGGAGGAGGAGAGGGAGGAGGAGGAGAGGGAGGAGGAGGAGAGGGAGGAGGAGGAGAGGGAGGAGGAGGAGGAGAAGAAGAGGAGGAGAAGAAGAGGGAGGAGAAGAAGAGGGAGGAGAGAAGAAGAGGGAGGAGAAGAAGAGGGAGGAGAAGAAGAGGGAGGAGAAGAAGAGGGAGGAGAAGAAGAGGGAGGAGAAGAAGAGGGAGGAGAAGAAGAGGGAGGTGAAGAAGAGGGAGGAGAAGAAGGGGAGGAGAAGAGGAGGAGAGAGGGAGAGGGAGGGAGGAAGAAGAGGGAGGAGAAGAAGAGGGAGGAGAAGAAGAGGGAGGAGAAGAAGAGGGAGGAGAAGAGGGAGGAGAAGAAGAGGGAGGAGAAGAAGAGGGAGGAGAAGAGGGAGGAGAAGAGGGAGGAGAAGAGGAGGAGAAGAGGGAGGTGGAGAGGGGAGGTGGAGAGGGAGGTGGTTACCTCAGGAGAAAGTGACAGAAGGAGGTTCCTGGTGGAGATCCTGGGGTCTAGTTAGGCCCAGGTGACACCCAAAGAAGGCAAGAAAGGATTCCAGGGCCACGGAAGGGCATATTGGCTCGTGGCCTGTTCCACAGGAAGATCGGGTGGAGGGATCTGGCTGCATTCGGGGGACGGTCCCCAGACAGAGGGAAGAAAGGACAATTCCTCAGAAAGTAACACCGAAGGCCGAGGGTGGTTGCAAGCGCCCAGGGCCACAACCCACCACAGATCCCCGGTGAAGAGGGCAAGAAACCAGTGAGCCAAGCCCCTTGTTCAGGCCCGTGTGGTGGAGGCCAAGACCAGTCCATCTAATAGAGTCAAAGGATGAGAAGACGGTCAGGGAAAGAGACAGAGTCAGGGGTGCACCGGCATTGGCTCCTGAACTACCTGGGATCGGCGCAGGTCCCTGACAGTGGATCCTGGCACGCCGTGGGCAACCGGTCCGCAGCCCGAATTAACTGAACCGTGAGTAAAACATCTGAACTGCAAGCCCTGTGTTGTCTGTTTATCCTGCACTGTATCTATAAACACCATAGACTCTAACAAGCACCAACGGTTGCCCCGGGGTCCCCACCTGTGGGGAGCAGAACCACCCCATAGCTGCCATTACATCAGCCCCGAGACCCCATCCAGCAGCGGTGGCTCCATAGCCGCAATCCACAGGTGGCGTCACGAATATATATTTCCACAAACTTTATTATTGATCATCACCCCCAAGGCCACCATATTAATTGACCCCGCCTGGGTCACAGAGTCGGGCCCCGCCACCGCTGACTACCCTGACTAGTCCGGCCTGACACCGGGTGGGCGAGTCATATGTATATATAACAGTATAATCCTGTATTATGTCCTCGGAGGCAAAACTTGGCACCATAGTGTGTGAAGGGTGATTTTGATTGACATCAGCGCCCACTGGTTCATGACTACGGCTGACAACCTCAGGGGCAGCAGTTGTCAGATAATGTGACCAGCCAGGGTCAATATTTAGTGACAGGATAATGGATAAGGGGTGGGGAGGAGGTGGTGTTTCAAAATAAAAAACAAAAAAACGCAAAACTATAAAATGAATAAAATTTATATTTATTATATATAATGGGGTTTTTGTTTTGTGTTCTGCCATTTTTGCTCCCTGCTGTTAATAATTACATGATGGATCGGCGGCCGGTGACGTGCGGAGGGGCGGTGACGTGCGGAGGGCGAGGAGCAGAGGAGCATTTTCTTCTCCGGACGAGTCAGCAATTCAGGGAAGAGAAATCAATTACAATAATTTTGCACTTAATGAGGTTGGAGGGTCTCATGGGGGAGAATCACGTCTGTATGAAGACATTTCCCGGCAATCACTGCTCCCATGGTGGGGAAGATGTCTCCGGCCCGGCAGCTTCTGTGACAGGGGGGGGGGGGGGGTCACACCTGGTGGGGGAGGGGGAATCCATGAGGATTAATTGGCGCATCCTCAGTCTGATGAATTAAAGGGGAAACTCCACCATTATTCGCCAGAAGATAATGGTGCGGCCTAGTGGCTGCCCAGGACTGGCCCCAGTCTCCGGCTCCCCCTCTTGGTACCCTCTGTGGGCTTGGTAGGACCATCTTGGGGCAATAGCTTCTTATATGCCACCCAATTGAGAGGTGGATGTGGCCCCCTGACCTCTTACAACAATGGAATGTCTGTGCTTGGGGCAAAAATCACCCATACGTCCAGCCGTGTGCACAGGAAAAGGTCACATTGAATTTCCAGCATCGATGCCCGAAAGAGAAACAACAAACTCCCCAGAATATTAATTTTGCTTTCACTTTCTGATACTATCAGTTATCAGTTGGTGGGGGGAGGAAGACCCTGGTACACCTATCTAGGTGGAGAAGACCCTGGTGGACCCATCTTGGCGGAGAAGACCCTGGTGGACCCATCCTGCGGAGAAGACCCTGGTGGACCCATCCTGGCGGAGAAGACCCTGGTGGACCCATCCTGGCGGAGAAGACCCTGGTGGACCCATCCTGGCGGAGAAGACCCTGGTGGGCCCATCTAGGTGGAGAAGACCCTGGTGGACCCATACTGGCGGAGAAGACCCTGGTGGACCCATCTAGGTGGAGAAGACCCTGGTGGACCCATCCTGGCGGAGAAGACCCTGGTGGGCCATCTAGGTGAGAAGACCCTGGTGGACCCATCCTGGCGGAGAAGACCCTGGTGGACCCATCCTGGCGGAGAAGACCCTGGTATTGAACCCAACTAAAGCTAGACAAGATTGATATTTGTACAAAGTGTTCATTCATCAAGTTGCCATGGCTGGAGATTGAGCTAAAGGCTAGATATTATTAATTATTATTATTAATAATAATAATTTGGGTTATCAGTTCTTCCCTTGCTATGTGATATATCAGGCCATATTCACACAATGCGTTTTTGCAGCTTTTTTTAAATGCCAATTAGAAGCTGCTTTTTCCAGTTGCAGGAGAGGCTGAGAGATTTCAGAGATCTCATGTACACTTATTTTCCTTGGCCAAAACCCCCCAAAACCTGCGGCAGGTCTTGTGATGTGTGTTCCACGCTTGCTGAATCCGCCGTCCTCGCAGTGTCCTCCGTGACCTTGCACCTTGATGCTGCTCATTAGAGAGCGTGATCGCTGTCACCGTCGGCCGGGTGCTCCGGGGAGCGGAGACACTGGTGGGCTCCATTCTGCCGCCATTCACAAGACCACCTCTTACAAAAGACAACAAAACCTTCAGGGACTCACTGTAACGAGATCAGCAAGAAATGTCTGACCATGAGCGCTCCGGACCTAGGAGGCGGAATCATCACATCTGAACGCTGCAGAACTGGAACAATAAAGAGGAGTCCAGACAATGGAGGAAGAGACGATTCCAGCTGAAGACCCCCGAGTGCAGTTACCTGGTCATACATTGCAGTATCCGGTGTCAGGGGCACCAGTAACGCTGACTCTGGGGGCCACTGATACCTACATGCAAATATTACGTCCACAGATTTACCTCTGCCCGGGGGCAGACATATCATTGGGGAGACCTGTGTGACCGCCCAGGGGCCCAAGAGGCAGGAGGGCCCCATCTTTACTTCTAGAGCAGGTGGAAATTGTGCGTTATGATGAACTCTTGGGCTATAAAAGGCCCATAGATTGACCCAGACAGAACCGGGCCCCTGTGGAGGAACAATCAGTGCCTCTGTATAATAATATGCGGGATAGTCTATATATATAATTGCCTTATTCTGTCTGTCTGTCTGTCTGTCTATCTGTCTATCTGTCTGTCTGTCTGTCTGTCATGCTCCGAAATTGTGTCCTTACGGTGACACAAAGCTGATTGGCCGCTGGGCTCGCCATGGCCCCGCCCCCCCACACGGATTGGCCTCTCGCCCCGGCTCTCTGCAGGCCCCGCCCCCCTCACGCAATGCACGCTCGCTGTGGCCTAACTGACACGGAGCTCCGATTCCCAGGTGAGTACACACACACATCAGATCACACTCACTCTCACACACACCTCACACATCACAACATGCTGGGATATCGCTTGCTTCTACACCGGCTCCGTCAGGATCCCGGCAGCGCCAGACATAACCTTGCGATGCTGGGATCTTGACGGAGGCCGTGAAAGCTGGTAACCATTATACACATCGGGTAACTAAGGTCCCTTAGTTACCCGATGTGTATCATAGTTACCAGTGTACACCGGCTCACACTCACTCTCACACACACCTCACACACACATCACATCACATCCACACATCAAGGTCCTGCAGCGGCGGAACATACACACACATAACAGCACACACACACACACACATACACACACACATCAGATCACACTCACCCTCACACACACACATCACATCGCATCCACATACTCACAACATCCTGGGTTATCGCTTGCTTCTCGGCGGCGATACTGTGCTGTTGTGAGCTTCCAGGACCTGCCGGGGGATCACATGGCCAGAAGCATGTGATATCCCCGGATGTTGTGAGTATCAGCGCGTATGTGCAATATCGTCAGTGTGTGTGTCTTTGTGTGTGAGTGTATGCGATCGGGTGTGTGTGAGTGTATGCGATCGGGTGTGTGTGAGTGTATGCGATCGGGTGTGTGTGAGTGTATGCGATCGGGTGTGTGTGAGTGTATGCGATCGGGTGGGTGTGAGTGTATGCGATCGGGTGGGGGTGTGTGGGTGTGTGTGAGTGTATGCGATCGGGTGTGTGTGAGTGTATGCGATCGGGTGTGTGTGAGTGTATGCGATCGGGTGTGTGTGAGTGTATGCGATCGGGTGGGTGTGAGTGTATGCGATCGGGTGGGGGTGTGTGGGTGTGTGTGAGTGTATGCGATCGGGTGTGTGTGAGTGTATGCGATCGGGTGTGTGTGAGTGTATGCGATCGGGTGTGTGTGAGTGTATGCGATCGGGTGTGTGTGAGTGTATGCGATCGGGTGGGTGTGTGTGGGTGTGTGTGAGTGTATGCGATCGGATCTGTGAGTGTCGGCAGAGGAGCACGGCGTGCTGGAGGAGGCTGAGAGGAGAGAGGCTGAACCTGGGGAAGGCTGGGATGGGGAGGCTGATGCTGGAGACGGAGAGGCTGATGCTGGCGCAGCATGGCGGATGGAGCACCTTTGGGAGTGCGCAGCATGGCGGATGGAGCACGTTTGGGAGTGCGCAGCATGGCGGATGGAGCACGTTTGGGAGTGCGCAGCATGGCGGATGGAGCACGTTTGGGAGTGCGCAGCATGGCGGATGGAGCACGTTTGGGAGTGCGCAGCATGGCGGATGGAGCACGTTTGGAAATGCGCAGCATGGCGGATGGAGCACGTTTGGGAGTGCGCAGCATGGGGGATGCAGCACGATGGGGAGTGCGGATTATGGCGGATTGTGCACGTTTGGGAGTGCGCAGCATGGAGGATGCAGCACGATGGGGAGTGCGGAGTATGGCGGATGGAGCACGTTTGGGAGTGCGCAGCATGGCGGATGGACCACGTTTGGGAGTGCGCAGCATGGCGGATGGAGCACGTTTGGGAGTGCGCAGCATGGGAGATGGAGCACGATGGGGACTGCGCAGCATGGTGGATGGAGCACGTTTGGGAGTGCGCAGCATGGGGGATGGAGCACGATGGGGAGTGCGCAGCATGGCGGATGGAGCACGTTTGGGAGTGCGCAGCATGGCGGATGGAGCACGTTTGGGAGTGCGCAGCATGGCGAATGGAGCACGTTTGGGAGTGCGCAGGATGGGAGATGGAGCACGATGGGGGGTGCGCAGCATAGGGGATGGAGCACGTTTGGGAGTGCGCAGCATGGAGGATGGAGCACGTTTGGGAGTGCGCAGCATGGGGGATGGAGCACGTTTGGGAGTGCGCAGCATGGCGGATGGAGCACGTTTGGGAGTGCGCAGCATGGGAGATGGAGCACGATGGGGAGTGCGCAGCATGGCGGATGGAGCACGTTTGGGAGTGCGCAGCATGGGGGATGGAGCACGATGGGGAGTGCGCTGCATGGCGGATGGAGCACGTTTGGGAGTGCGCAGCATGGCGGATGGAGCACGTTTGGGAGTGCGCAGCATGGCGGATGGAGCACGTTTGGGAGTGCGCAGGATGGGAGATGGAGCACGATGGGGGGTGCGCAGCATACGGGATGGAGCACGATGGGGAGTGCGCTGCATGGGGGATGGAGCACGATGGGAAGTGCACACCTCCCCCCAACACACACACATACGCGCGCGCGCGCACTGCACAACACACCACACCACACACACACACTGGGAACCACAAACAACTGCCCTTACACAGACACCCACACACACAGACAACGCTGCACACACAAATATACGCACATACCACACAACACGCACATTACACAAAACATACCTCCCCCCAAAACACACCACACACACACAAACTGCGCAACACACACACAACGCTACAGACACACAGCGCTCCACAAACAATGCAACACACATACAACACCGCTCTCACCCCCCGCCACACCCAGACAACACCCAGAACATGTACAGCGCCCTACACAAACACTTGGTAACTACACACAACAACATCTATATATCTATATATATATATATATATATATATATATATATATATAACAAAAATCATACATGAACTACACAATACGTAAATTCTAGAATACCCGATGCGTAGAATCGGGCCACCTTCTAGTAGTAAAATAAAAGGATGAGACGCTTCCTTTACCTCTGTATAGTGAAGCAAGTGTATTGTGCAGCTACTGATTATATTGGGGGGGTAAGTGACTGCTGCATAGGGGCCCCCCGGAGGATTCTCCTGCCCTCCTGCGGGCCAGTCCGAGCCTGGTAGTATCTGGTGTTATATAGGACTGCAGGCGACATTATCTGTACACAGTGAGCACAGATTTGCGAGGTTACATAGGACTGCAGGTTTTGGGGTTGTTTTTTTGATCCTTCAGTTTGGCTCAGTCCTTATTCCTCGCAGGTAATATTTTAGGACTCGTGTTTCGGTCTCTGTATTATGACACAGCGGCTCCCTGCGACTTCCCAAAAGCAAAGAGACAATCCCTTAAGTCAGGAGGCGCCGAAGATGAAGACATTCAGACCCCAGAGATTCTCCTTGTAGATGTCAGGGGGTGGAAAAGCTCAGGGTGAAGCCGTCAGTGCACATAGGACATCCTGGAGGGAGGAAAGCCAACTGCAAGCTATTACTCCCTGTTATCAGCCATCCCAGGGGGAAGTGACTGTGGGACAGGCAAGTACAATCTATTACTCCGTGTTATTAACAATTTCCTGCCGGGTCACTTTAACAGTCGCCCCCTTTTTCGGTCTCGTCTGTGCGCGGCAGACGGTCGATATCTGATGGATGAGAGGTTGGGAGCAGATTGGACATTTTCTTGAATTTCATGGCAAGGTATCATCTAATCTCCGGGGGGAGGAGGTTCTTCCCATCTTGGAGCCGTCAGTTTGATCCGCTGTTAAAAATCTGACATCTAATTAAATAAATCCACCTGTCGTGGGAGATCGTAAACTACATAAATCACAAGGAATGGGGGGGCTCCGAAAAAACCACGAGCCATGCGTCTCAGGGTCAGATCTCTGCATCTGGAAGGTAAAGGTCGCGTCAGTGACTAGAAACAATCCGAATGATGGGAAAGATGAGGACCACTGACACCTTATAACAGGGATGGAAAAGGCAGGTTCACACAGTGCAGATCGGCCTCAGCAACCCCCCCCCCCCCCAATTCTTTCTCTTGTAGATTTAGCATTTTAATTGCATTTGTCTGGGAGGAATCTGTAAATTTTGACCGTCCATCGGTGATGGTGTATTTCTAAAATCATCAAACTACAGAGAAGACCCCAATCCTGAGAATGAAGGGACTGCATCTTCAAACTAGCACTGTACCACCTCTGCTACATTAAGTGGAGTTCCCACATGTAACTGTTCCTGATCCTTTTCTACAGCCCATTACCTGGAGTTCACAATTCCCATGTATATATTCTGCAGCCACCATTATCTGTATACAGGGAGCTCCCCCTAGTGGTGGCTGCAGACAGGATCTTGTCATGTATCTCTGTATACAGGGAGCTCCCCCTAGTGGTGACTGCAGACAGGATCTTATCATGTATCTCTGTATACAGGGAGCTCCCCCTAGTGGTGGCTGCAGACAGGATCTTATCATGTATCTCTGTATACAGGGAGCTCCCCCTAGTGGTGACTGCAGACAGGATCTTATCATGTATCTCTGTATACAGGGAGCTCCCCCTAGTGGTGACTGCAGACAGGATCTTATCATGTATCTCTGTATACAGGGAGCTCCCCCTAGTGGAGGCTGCAGACAGGATCTTATCATGTATCTCTGTATACAGGGAGCTCCCCCTAGTGGTGACTGCAGACAGGATCTTATCATGTATCTCTGTATACAGGGAGCTCCCCCTAGTGGTGACTGCAGACAGGATCTTATCATGTATCTCTGTGTACAGGGAGCTCCCTCTAGTGGAGGCTGCAGACAGGAGCTTATCATGTATCTCTGTATACAGGGAGCTCCCCCTAGTGGTGGCTGCAGACAGGAGCTTATCATGTATCTCTGTATACAGGGAGCTCCCTCTAGTGGAGGCTGCAGACAGGAGCTTATCATGTATCTCTGTATACAGGGAGCTCCCTCTAGTGGAGGCTGCAGACAGGAGCTTATCATGTATCTCTGTATACAGGGAGCTCCCCCTAGTGGTGGCTGCAGACAGGAGCTTATCATGTATCTCTGTATACAGGGAGCTCCCCCTAGTGGTGACTGCAGACAGGATATTATCATGTATCTCTGTATACAGGGAGCTCCCCCTAGTGGTGGCTGCAGACAGGATCTTATCATGTATCTCTGTATACAGGGAGCTCCCCCTAGTGGTGACTGCAGACAGGATATTATCATGTATCTCTGTATACAGGGAGCTCCCCCTAGTGGTGACCGCAGACAGGATCTTATCATGTATCTCTGTATACAGGGAGCTCCCCCTAGTGGTGACCGCAGACAGGATCTTATCATGTATCTCTATATACAGGGAGCTCCCCCCAGTGGTGGCTGCAGACAGGATCTTATCATGTATCTCTGTATACAGGACGCTCCCCCTAGTGGTGGCTGCAGACAGGATCTTATCATGTATCTCTGTATACAGGGAGCTCCCCCTAGTGGTGGCTGCAGACAGGATCTTATCATGTATCTCTGTATACAGGGAGCTCCCCCCAGTGGTGGCTGCAGACAGGATCTTATCATGTATCTCTGTATACAGGGAGCTCCCCCTAGTGGTGGCTACAGACAGGATCTTATCATGTATCTCTGTATACATGGAGCTCCCCCTAGTGGTGGCTGCAGACAGGATCTTATCATGTACCTTTGTATACAGAGAGCTCCCCCTAGTGGTGACTGCAGACAGGATCTTATCATGTATCTCTGTATACAGGGAGCTCCCCCTAGTGGTAGCTGTAGACAGGATCTTATGTATCTCTGTATACAGGGAGCTCCCCCTAGTGGTGGCTGCAGACAGGATCTTATCATGTATCTCTGTATACAGGGAGCTCCCCCTAGTGGTGGCTGCAGACAGGATCTTATCATGTATCTCTGTATACAGGGAGCTCCCCCTAGTGGAGGCTGCAGACAGGATCTTATCATGTATCTCTGTATACAGGGAGCTCCCCCTAGTGGAGGCTGCAGACAGGATCTTATCATGTATCTCTGTATACAGGGAGCTCCCCCTAGTGGTGGCTGCAGACAGGATCTTATCATGTATCTCTGTATACAGGGAGCTCCCTCTAGTGGTGGCTGCAGACAGGATCTTATCATGTATCTCTGTATACAGGGAGCTCCCCCTAGTGGTGGCTGCAGACAGGATCTTATCATGTATCTCTGTATACAGGACGCTCCCCCTAGTGGTGGCTGCAGACAGGATCTTATCATGTATCTCTGTATACAGGGAGCTCCCCCTAGTGGTGACTGCAGACAGGATCTTATCATGTATCTCTGTATACAGGGAGCTCCCCCTAGTGGTGACTGCAGACAGGATCTTATCATGTATCTCTGTATACAGGGAGCTCCCTCTAGTGGTGGCTGCAGACAGGATCTTATCATGTATCTCTGTATACAGGGAGCTCCCTCTAGTGGTGGCTGCAGACAGGATCTTATCATGTATCTCTGTATACAGGGAGCTCCCCCTAGTGGTGGCTGCAGACAGGATCTTATCATGTATCTCTGTATACAGGGAGCTCCCCCTAGTGGTGGCTGCAGACAGGATCTTATCATGTATCTCTGTATACAGGGAGCTCCCCCTAGTGGTGGCTGCAGACAGGATCTTATCATGTATCTCTGTATACAGGGAGCTCCCCCTAGTGGTGACTGCAGACAGGATCTTATCATGTATCTCTGTATACAGGGAGCTCCCCCTAGTGGTGGCTGCAGACAGGATCTTATCATGTATCTCTGTATACAGGGAGCTCCCCCTAGTGGTAGCTGTAGACAGGATCTTATGTATCTCTGTATACAGGGAGCTCCCCCTAGTGGTGACTGTATGTAGATATGTAATCATGTAACTGTCTATGTTTGAGATTTGCATCAGTAGAACAGACAGGACCACAAATCATGTAATAAATCAGTGCAGAACTCTGGAGCCATGAGGCGCACTTATTGAAATATGTATAAGGACTGTAAAATATCTGGTATCGCTGTGCAGCATTCCCCCAATATCCCCCAGCAGCTACGATAAGGCTCCATGTAGAGTCTCATCCTGTGCTCAGATGATCTTGTGGTTATTAATCCTGTGCCCAAGAGACTAGAGGCAAAAACAAGAATTTATTAGAGATAAGCGGCTGCCAAAGCTCACCCCGGGTCATAAATCAACTGAAGGGAAAGATGACATTTACTGGAGGACAGGACGGAGCAATAACACCGGAGAATAGCAAGTCTGATAATAATGGAGCGAAAAGGACTGAAGCCTCCGCTAATGGTGGATGGAGGCGTCAGTACAAGAGTGCCCCCCAGTGTGCAGGGAGGGGGCTGCAGCCACTGCTGGGTCTAGACTGTTATTTCTGACTAAGGTTTTCTGTAAATAAGGGGAAGAAGGTGTGAGGGGGTCAGTACCGTGCCCACCGACAGAGTTTGCTCCAACTGCCACTCAGCTGTATCCTTGTGCCTAGGGTGGAAATGATTTACTGGTGGAGGAGGGGGCGGTGGGCTCTGTGACTGAACACCTCTTTTTTGTAGGGGAGCCCTACTCTTTGGTAGTAACATCATTATTTACTCTTTGGTAGTAACATCATTATTGGACACTCAACAATATTAATTGGAGGCAGATTTACCCCATGGGGGACACTCAGGGCATTATCACCTTCAAAGTCGCACACAGGGCATGAAAAGGTCACTTACTTTATAGGGCAAGCAATGCCACCTGCATTATCTAGGGGGGGGGGGGGGCACAGTGGTGGCCATTATTGCCACGTGGGCCACTAATAATGGCCAATCCCAGAGGTGCAGCAGTAAGGTCAGATAGGAAGCAAGAGGCTGCGGGGAGCAGAGAACGTGGCCGCGGGGGGCACCAGCAGGACGACGACGGCCTGGAAATGTGGGGAGTCTGCATAGGAGTCCTGACTGGAGAAGTCGTCGTGTCGGTCTGGGCCAGGTGGGAAAGACAACAATCATCAGAAATATCATCATCTATAGCCAATCACTAGGTGGTAAATTGCTTGTTCTGCAGGACTGGTGTCTACACTATAGGCACCATATGGCGGTAATATCAGTCCCAGGATGGTCATCTGCAGAGGTTCCCCCATACCCACTATGATTACATGGAGTCATGGTTACTTCCATAAGGGGCCCACTCAGATGCATTTTGTGCCCTCTCTAGCTCCAGCTCCGGGATAACTATAACCCATCATGTAAAGAGGTACTAAGCGGCTTCATTGTCTGGCCATTGTGTAGATCACAGATTGCTGTCAGTGAATGGGATCAGGCTATTAACACCTTAGTGACCAACGTTCTGACATCTGACCTGCCACTTCATGTGGCAATAACTCTGCAGTGTGTCACGTACCAGCGAGTTCCAGATTGTATTTTCGTGACACATTTTATAATCACGGTAAATGCAGGTCACTGTTATTAAAAATAAACCTGAAATATCAGAAATTTAACAATTTGCTTAAAGTTTTTCTTCAACTTTAACCTAAAATGATCCGATTAATCACAGATAAAAACCAAACAAAAAAACGCAATCAAATTATACTTGGATGACAAGTGAGAAAAAAAAAAAAAAATTATCTATATATTTCATTTTCTGGGTGAGAATGTGGGGGAGGGGGTCACTAAGGGGTTAAATCCAGAGGCATTTTGTAGCTTGGCAAACGGAGAGCAGAAGACATCAGTGAAGAGTGGCTGTTCTTGTGCTGATTGGTTGTTACAGTGTATCAGTGCAGGTAAAATAGTAACGTTTTGGACGGGATACAACAGATACTCCGAGCATGCAAAGTGTGAGGAAAAGACAGACGGCAGATTCTGGTTGTGAACAGCAACATATTCTGTAGCTTTGTACAAAGATTTTAAGGGAACCTGTCACCAGGTTCTTGCTGCCTATCGGAGAGCAGCACAATGTAGGGGCAGAGACCCTGATTCCAGCAGTGTATCACTTATGGGCTACATGCTGCAGTTTTAATAAAACCAGTTATATCTACTGCAGCTATACAGAGCTCAGCATTCAGAGAACTATCTCCACCTACACCAATAATTGACAACTTTGCATGGACGGAAAGCTGCTAATCAGTGGTGGGGTGTGTCTACATGGCAGCAGGTTTACTGATGTTCTAGTGATACTGGGGTGCTTGCTGCAGGGGCATATCATTCGTGTATCCTATGTGGCAGCACAGGAGCCAAGAGGTGGGTTGGGGGCACTTCTACCTACAAAGCAGGTGCAATTTTGCAACTTCTTGGGCTGCAAAGGGCTGATGTAGTTCTTGCACGGGCCCTTTTCTGTATGTATCCGCCAGTGACTTGCTGTAATTATGATTTAATGACATCACTGGAATCAGGGTCTCTGCCCCTACATTATGCTGCTCTCAGATTAGGTGGCAAACCCTGGTGACCGATTCCCTTTCAGGAGCGTCATCATCCTCCCTCCACAAGCTGCAGAGTCCTGAGGGTTTTCCTGTGTGGAGACCAGGGCAATGCTGCCATCTAGTGGTAACAATGTATAACAACAGTCTGCTCTGCCATGCTGGGATACACAGCTCGCAGGATCATTTTAAACTTTTTTAAATACTTTTTTTTTT
Source organism: Anomaloglossus baeobatrachus (assembly GCF_048569485.1). Lineage (NCBI taxonomy): Eukaryota > Metazoa > Chordata > Amphibia > Anura > Aromobatidae > Anomaloglossus > Anomaloglossus baeobatrachus. The sequence continues at coordinate 8,476,600 of NC_134364.1, read as the reverse complement.
TGTTCAAAAATAGGACCAGCCCAAACAAAATGGTGCAACAAAAGTAAAGGGGTGTAATGGAGACATGCTGCAGCCACAGCCGAAAACAGTCCTGCAAATCACTGACTGGAGACACAAATGGAGGGGGGAGGAAGCTCCTATTCAGTCCAATAATTACTCATAATGCCTACTACTATTTACTTTGGAGGGGTTAGTGGCCCCCTGATGCGTCCACCCCGGCTCCCATGGACATGGGTCTAGTAATCATGGGCTATTCAGCACTGAGCCGGCTCTGGTTAGTGATTGATGGGAGTGAGCACTCCAGTGAGAGCCGCCTGCAGTCTGTGAGTGGTCGTTACTGGGGGTGAAGATGAAAGCCCACCACCATGGCAGACGCTCCATTATTGCCCGGCTGTAAGGGGCAGAGCTTGGTCAGCGTCAGATGACATTGATTTCACCATACACGTGTTCACCTGTGGGGGCTGCACATGGTATATAGGGATTTATTTGGGATCCAGATGAGGCAGGTTTTTTTAGTGAGTGGAGCCAAATGATCCAGACGGCCCCTCACCAGTCTCTAAGCCCCCGGTAAATATAGGCAGAAAATAATCAGATCAATCCAGCCACGACTGATGACCGCACAGAGATCTCCCTACCTGGAGCGATCCTGCCACAGTCCCAGGGGATCTCCTGATCCCGGTGTGCTCTGAGGCTGAGCTCCTCATTAGGCCTCATCCAGACGTCCACACGGTCCATGCATAGCCCAGCCACGGCTCTCCTGTACTGACAGCCCTATATACCCCTATATGGACCTCGGGGCTGGTCGGTACATCACAATCCATACACAGATGTCTCATAGGGGCGTTAGGCTGGATCCTGGGGGGCCGGTCATCTTATTTACTGCAGTGTGGGCCTCCTGTACTGACAGCCCTATATACCCCTATATGGACCCTGCGGCTGGTCGGTACATCACAATCCATACACAGATGTCTCATAGGGGCGTTAGGCTGGATCCTGGGGGGCCGGTCATCTTATTTACTGCAGTGTGGGTCTCCTGTACTGACAGCCCTATATACCCCTATATGGACCTCGGGGCTGGTCAGTACATCACAATCCATACACAGACGTCTCATAGGGGCTTTAGGCTGGATCCTGGGGGGCCGGTCATCTTATTTACTGCAGTGTGGGTCTCCTGTACTGACAGCCCTATATACCCCTATATGGACCTCGGGGCTGGTCGGTACATCACAATCCGTATATGAATGTCTCTTAGTGGCGTTATTCATATAGAAAGAAAAAAAACCTGACTGCACTCCTTGACCTGACATTGACGTGTGAACAGGTGCATAACTGAACATGACATAAAATACAAAAAGACAATGTGCTCTCTGATAATGCTAAAGTATGGAAACCATGAATGTGTGAACATGGACCTGCATTACCGCTAAGGAAAATCTGAGAAAAATGAGATATTTAGCTTATATAAATGGCCATTTGTATATCTGCCCAGTTGCCCCTTCACGGCATATCTCGTAACTGGGTCCCTGACGCTATGCTGAAGCCTCTCTCTAGGTTAAAAAACCTCCTGTGTATGGGCACGTAGGAACCTGCTATATAGGATAAGATTACCTGTTGCAACTGGGGGAAGGGTGCACGGTCAGAAGGTATGACCCTCTTCATATAGACAAAAAACTGCCTGCACTCCTCGACCTGATGTGTGAACAGGTGCAGGTTTTTAACCTAGAGAGAGGCTTCAGCATAGCCTTAGGGAAGATGAAGCAGTGCAGGGGTTCATCATAAGCCGGGGTCACACGAGTGTAGAAAAACGTGGGGCGTTCTCATCCAGAAAAGTGAGCGGCTTTCTCCCACTTGTCGTCCGCGCACAATCCGATTTATACTCAGCAGCTATTAATCATTCCACATCTTCTATCTGTAATGTGTCAGTGAGAATCGGAGGCTGCGCTGATATACACTGGTGTGAGCGAGCCCTAAAGTGAGGCCCGTCCCTGGGTCACTACAGCCCCGGCCTCCATGTATCATGGAATCACATTCTGCTGTGAGAAGGACGATCGTTAGTGGATGTTAATCATTATTTGTGCCCCTGAAGTCCTCGCTGATGATTCTCTATAGTGACGCTCTTCTCAACTGAATCCAATAGGGAAGGAAAAATCCGCAATAAGTCATGATTGGTTTTTAACAAAAATTCAATAAAACTTTTTTGAAACAAATAAAGTCTGAGAAGAAATCTACAGCGGACGAGTATTGCATGGCGACTGACGTCTGCAGGGGGGCGGCCAGTGACGTCTGCAGGGGGTGGCCAGTGACGTCCGCAGAGGGGCGGCCAGTGACGTCTGCAGGGGGGCGGCCAGTGACGTCTGCAGGGGGGTGGCCAGTGATGTCTGCAGGGGGTGGCCAGTGACGTCCGCAGAGGGGCGGCCAGTGACGACCACAGGGGGTGGCCAGTGACGTCTGCAGAGGGGCGGCCAGTGACGTCTGCAGGGGGGTGGCCAGTGACGTCTGCAGGGGGTGGCCAGTGACGTCTGCAGGGGGTGGCCAGTGACGTCTGCAGGGGGTGGCCAGTGACGTCTGCAGGGGGTGGCCAGTGACGTCTGCAGGGGGTGGCCAGTGACGTCTGCAGGGGGGGTGGCCAGTGACGTCTGCAGGGGGGCGGCCAGTGACGTCTGCAGGGGGGTGGCCAGTGACGTCTGCAGGGGGCGGCCAGTGACGTCTGCAGGGGGGCGGCCAGTGACGTCTGCAGGGGGGCGGCCAGTGACGTCTGCAGGGGGGCGGCCAGTGACGTCTGCAGGGGGGTGGCCAGTGATGTCTGCAGGGGGGGGTGGCCAGTGACGTCTGCAGGGGGGGTGGCCAGTGACGTCTGCAGGGGGGGTGGCCAGTGACGTCTGCAGGGGGGGTGGCCAGTGACGTCTGCAGGGGGGTGGCCAGTGACGTCTGCAGGGGGGGTGGCCAGTGACGTCTGCAGGGGGTGGCCAGTGACGTCTGCAGGGGGTGGCCAGTGACGTCTGCAGGGGGTGGCCAGTGACGTCTGCAGGGGGGTGGCCAGTGACGTCTGAAGGGGGGTGGCCAGTGACGTCTGCAGGGGGGGTGGCCAGTGACGTCTGCAGGGGGGGTGGCCAGTGACGTCTGCAGGGGGGGTGGCCAGTGACGTCTGAAGGGGGGTGGCCAGTGACGTCTGCAGGGGGGTGGCCAGTGACGTCTGCAGGGGGGTGGCCAGTGACGTCCGCAGGGGGGTGGCCAGTGACGTCCGCAGGGGGTGGCCAGTGACGTCTGCAGGGGGTGGCCAGTGACGTCTGCAGGGGGTGGCCAGTGACGTCTGAAGGGGGGTGGCCAGTGACGTCTGCAGGGGGGTGGCGAGTGACGTCTGCAGGGGGGTGGCCAGTGACGTCTGCAGGGGGGGTGGCCAGTGACGTCTGAAGGGGGGTGGCCAGTGATGTCTGCAGGGGGGTGGCCAGTGACGTCTACAGGGCGGTGGCCAGTGACCGCTGCACAATTTGATACAAATTTGCCTCAATGGAAACTTCTGTATTTTCTGGGGAAAATGTCTGCAGCAAATCTAATAGGTGTGAACACAGCTGTAAAGTGATAAGACCACTGAGCACATTAATAATGCTGCACTTTTTACTGCTTTTGGTCCCATTCGGCCGGAGTCGCACTTACAAGAGACTCGCACAAAGTATCTCATCACCCGGCACGGCCGCACACTTCCCGGACACGAGCGGGTCAGCTGCATGTATCTCTATGCAGCTAAGATGCTCGTGTCCAGAGCTGGGTGACGCGAGACTTTGTGTGAGTCTCTTGTAGGTAGACATTCACACAGCCAGAGTTGGACATATCATTGGGGAAACCTGTGCAGCCGCCATCATTGTGGAGACCTGTGCAGCCGCCATCATTGGAGAAACCTGTGCAGCCGCCATCATTGGGGAGACCTGTGCAGCCGCCATCATTGTGGAGACCTGTGCAGCCGCCATCATTGTGGAGACCTGTGCAGCCGCCATCATTGGGGAGACCTGTGCAGCCGCCATCATTGGAGAAACCTGTGCAGCCGCCATCATTGTGGAGACCTGTGCAGCCGCCATCATTGGGGAAACCTGTGCAGCCGCCATCATTGGAGAAACCTGTGCAGCCGCCATCATTGGGGAGACCTGTGCAGCCGCCATCATTGTGGAGACCTGTGCAGCCGCCATCATTGTGGAGACCTGTGCAGCCGCCATCATTGGGGAGACCTGTGCAGCCGCCATCATTGGAGAAACCTGTGCAGCCGCCATCATTGTGGAGACCTGTGCAGCCGCCATCATTGGGGAAACCTGTGCAGCCGCCATCATTGGAGAAACCTGTGCAGCCGCCATCATTGGGGAGACCTGTGCAGCCGCCATCATTGTGGAGACCTGTGCAGCCGCCATCATTGTGGAGACCTGTGCAGCCGCCATCATTGGGGAGACCTGTGCAGCCGCCATCATTGTGGAGACCTGTGCAGCCGCCATCATTGGGGAAACCTGTGCAGCCGCCATCATTGGAGAAACCTGTGCAGCCGCCATCATTGTGGAGACCTGTGCAGCCGCCATCATTGGGGAGACCTGTGCAGCCGCCACCTCTATCTCCATGACAGGTGGAATTGTGCATATGAGGAGTTACTGGTCTACACAGGAGCCTCTTCTGTATGTGGGCACCAGTGGGTCAAAAACTCAGTCTTCAGTCTGACTGGTAATGTCTGAGAGTGTTTATGGACAGAACTGCTGTCTGTCTCTCTACATTACTGTACATACATTACATTACTGATCCCGAGTTACCTCCTGTATTATCCTCCAGAGCTGCACTCACTATTCTGCTGCTGCAGTCACTGTGTACATACATTACATTACTGATCCCGAGTTACCTCCTGTATTATCCTCCAGAGCTGCACTCACTATTCTGCTGGTGCAGTCACCGTGTACACACATTACATTACTGATCCTGAGTTACCTCCTGTATTATACTCCAGAGCTGCACTCACTATTCTGCTGGTGCAGTCACTGTGTACATACATTACATTACTGATCCTGAGTTACCTCCTGTATTATACTCCAGAGCTGCACTCACTATTCTGCTGGTGCAGTCACTGTGTACATACATTACATTACTGATCCTGAGTTACCTCCTGTATTATACTCCAGAGCTGCACTCACTATTCTGCTGGTGCAGTCACTGTGTACATACATTACATTACTGATCCTGAGTTACCTCCTGTATTATACTCCAGAGCTGCACTCACTATTCTGCTGGAGCAGTCACTGTGTACATACATTACTGATCCTGAGTTACCTCCTGTATTATACTCCAGAGCTGCACTCACTATTCTGCTGGTGCAGTCACTGTGTACATACATTACATTACTGATCCTGAGTTACCTCCTGTATTATACTCCAGAGCTGCACTCACTATTCTGCTGGTGCAGTCACTGTGTACATACATTACATTACTGATCCTGAGTTACCTCCTGTATTATACTCCAGAGCTGCACTCACTATTCTGCTGGTGCAGTCACTGTGTACATACATTACTGATCCTGAGTTACCTCCTGTATTATACTCCAGAGCTGCACTCACTATTCTGCTGGTGCAGTCACTGTGTACATACATTACTGATCCTGAGTTACCTCCTGTATTACACTCCAGAGCTGCACTCACTATTCTGCTGGTGCAGTCACTGTGTACATACATTACTGATCCTGAGTTACCTCCTTTATTATACTCCCAGAGCTGCACTCACTATTCTGCTGGTGCAGTCACTGTGCACATACATTACATTACATTACTGATCCCGAGTTACCTCCTGGATTATACTCCAGAGCTGCAGTCACTATTCTGCTGGTGCAGTCACTGTGTACATACATTACATTACTGATCCTGAGTTACCTCCTGTATTATGCTCCAGAGCTGCACTCACTATTGTGCTGGTGCAGTCACTGTGTACATACATTACTGATCCTGAGTTACCTCCTGTATTATGCTCCAGAGCTGCACTCACTATTCTGCTGGTGGAGTCTTTGTGCCCATTATTCCAGCTTTTTGTGTCTTTTTCTCCCTGGACATCTATAAAACGTATGGACTGCGGCTGTGCGTTCTGGGCGTATTGCAGGTGAGTTCCGTTTGGTCGCTGACCTCTGATGTGGCGGAGTTCGGGGGACGCAGTGACTGTGGTGGTCGCGGCCCTGTGTTGGATGGATCCCCCCAGCCTCCTCTGCAGATGTGATCAGACCTGACTTGTCGCTATCAGGACTTGCACAGATTTTGTTACTACAAGTGTCAACATTTTTATTGCAAAAATATTTTGTTGTGGCAAATGCAATCTTTCTAGAGTTGTGTGGCATAAACCTCTTTGCTCCTCTTGGACCTGTCGCAGGTGGTGATTGTCTGCAGCTCGGAGCTGGGCACCGATGGAGTCCTGGCCTGGCAGCACTGTATGATGGTCCTGGCGTCGGCCCTCCCGGCCTCGCTCATGAAGCAGTAGAGCAGCGGATCCGCCAGGCAATTGATGCTCGATAGCGCAATGGTCACTTTATAAGGGATAAATATGGCCTTGGCAAAGTCACAGTTGTCCGGCTCCCATAGACTGCGTATGAAGAGCACCACGTGGTAGGGGGTGAAGCTGACGGTGAACATGACCACGATGATGAGCAGCAGCTGCTTGATCTTCTGCTTGTCCTTGTCCATCGTGGCCTGGTTCTGCCGCACCGCCACGTAGATCCGGTGGTAGCAGAAGGTCATGATCAGCAGCGGAAGGAAATGGCCGATGCAGATGTTAAAAAGGTTGAAATGTGATTTCCATGGCTCCATGGGGAAGATGTCGTAGCAGAGGACGTCGGTGGAGTCGTTGTAGGTCTGGTTGTTCACCAGGATGATGACGTTGGATGCGCTCTGCACCGTCCACACGCCCACGCTGATACAGACCGCCACTTTCCTTGTCCTGAGATGCTGAAAATACAAGGGGTACACCACGGCCAGGTATCTGTCCACGGATATACACGTCAGGAAGCCCGCACTGCAGTACAGGTTAATGTGCTGACTGTAGGCGCTCCAGGCGCACAACCACTCCGAAAACCGCCAGCTGTCATGATAGAGACTGAAGTCAATCCACAGCGGGAAGGTGAAGGCGTAGAAGAGGTCGGAGCAGGACAGGTTCAGCAGGTAGATGCCCAGCTCGTTCTTCTTCATCACCTGCTGGTAGGAGATGTACACGGAGAGGACATTGGCCGGGACACTCAGGACGAACACCAGGATGTAGGTGATGGGGAACAAGTACTGGTCCAGATTGTGCTCCGGGGTGCAGTTCAGGCTGCCGGCTGCAGGGATGGGGTACATTGTAACGGAGACGGTCCTAGCAGGCGGAGAGCGCTCTGCTCATAGTCTCTACGGGAGATGGGGCGTCAATCACATCGCTGTCGCCTCCTATAAATCCTCCGCATGCTCCAGTGTTGGCTCAGATCAGATTTCTCCAGGTTTTCTCCAAATTTCTACAATAAAATAAAGACCGTAAACATTTCACATAAAACCCCCACAAATACATAGACATACAGTCATGACCGCACAGACGAGACCGCTCCAGGCGGTACTGTGCAGAGGAGTCACTGTATAAAGCAATTACACCGACACCGTAAGGCTAGGTTCACACTTCCGTTGTTTTAAATCCGTCAGGTCCGTCAGCAACAGATCAGTCGTTTTTAGGTTGTCAACTGATGCAACGGATGTGTCTTTCACAGGAATCCTGTGAAAAAACTGATCCGTTGCGTCCGTTGCATCCACTGTGCGTCCGTTTTTTGACGGATCAGTCATGATCCGTTTGTGTTTGGGACAGCCCAGTGGGTGCACCTGTTGGGCATGCTCAGTAGAGCATGACGGAATCCAGCACCATAGACAAACATTACAAGCGTGACGGACTGCAGCGGATTCTTGCGCGGTGTGTCAATTTTGACGGCCAGAAAAACGTTACATTCTGCGTTGCTCCCCGCCCAGCGGTCAGTCAAAAAACGACGGACCGCGATGCAGCGGACGCAACGCAGGGTCATCAGTCGCAATCCGCCACTAATGCAAGTCTATGGGACACAACGGAATCCGCTAAACGGATAGCGTTGTTTACCAGAGCGGCGGATTGTGACTGATACATTTTAGCGGAAATGTGAACTTAGCCTTAGGCAGTGCTATGCGCTAAGACATATGGCAAAAAATTGCAGTTAAGAATTGCATCTACATTTATGTTAATACAGTATGGCAGTACTACAGTGGCATGCGAAAGTTTGGGCACCCCTGCTTAAAGTTACAGTTAATCAAGTTGATGATGAAATGATCTAAAAGACATAAAGGTAAAGATGACACATAGCCTGTGTATTTTAGGTAAAAATATATATTTATTTTTACATTTTTTGAATGAACACAAAAGGAAAATGGGCCAAGACAAAAGTTTGTGCACCCTGCATGGTTAATACCTAGTAGCTCCCGACTGGCAAGTATCACAGCTTGCAAACGCTATTTGTAGCAGTCAAGAGTCTATCAATTCTTGTTTGAGGGATTTTCATTCAGTCTTCCTTGGACACGTCTTCCAGTTCTGTGAGATTCCTGGCTCGTCACGCATGCACTGCTCTTCCTTGGAGACGTCTTCCAGTTCTGTGAGATTCCTGGCTCGTCACGCATGCACTGCTCTTCCTTGGAGACGTCTTCCAGTTCTGTGAGATTCCTGGCTCGTCACGCATGCACTGCTCTTCCTTGGAGACGTCTTCCAGTTCTGTGAGATTCCTGGCTCGTCTTGCATGCACTGCTCTTCCTTGGAGACGTCTTCCAGTTCTGTGAGATTCCTGGCTCGTCTTGCATGCACTGCTCTTCCTTGGAGACATCTTCCAGTTCTGTGAGATTCCTGGCTCGTCTTGCATGCACTGCTCTTCCTTGGAGACATCTTCCAGTTCTGTGAGATTCCTGGCTTGTCTTGCATGCTGTGCTCTTCCTTGGAGACGTCTTCCAGTTCTGTGAGATTCCTGGCTTGTCTTGCATGCACTGCTCTTCCTTGGAGACGTCTTCCAGTTCTGTGAGATTGCTGGCTTGTCTTGCATGCTGTGCTCTTCCTTGGAGACGTCTTCCAGTTCTGTGAGATTCCTGGCTCGTCTTGCATGCTCTGCTCTTCCTTGGAGACGTCTTCCAGTCCTCTGAGATTCCTGGCTCGTCTTGCATGCTCTGCTCTTCCTTGGAGACATCTTCCAGTTCTGTGAGATTCCTGGCTTGTCTTGCATGCTCTGCTCTTCCTTGCAGACGTCTTCTAGTTTTGTGAGATTCCTGGCTCGTCTTGCATGCACTGCTCTTCCTTGGAGATGTCTCCCAGTTCTGTGAGATTCCTGGCTCGTCTTGCATGCACTGCTCTTCCTTGGAGATGTCTCCCAGTTCTGTGAGATTCCTGGCTCGTCTTGCATGCACTGCTCTTCCTTGGAGATGTCTCCCAGTTCTGTGAGATTCCTGGCTCGTCTTGCATGCACTGCTCTTCCTTGGAGACGTCTTCCAGTTCTTTGATAGTCCTGGCTCGTATTCCATGCTCTACTCCTTTGAGGTCTTGCCACAGATTTTTGGAAGGTGAGAAATTCTCGGCTTCCCTTCCAGCCGCCGGGGAGGCTGAAAAGTGAGAGATTTGTGGCCTCCTGTCCAGCCGCAAATCAATGCTAAAAGATGAGAGATTCGAGGCCTTCCGACCAGCTGCCAAGGACGCCAGAAGGTGAGAGATTCGCTGCCTCCAGTCCAGCGACTGGGGACGCCGGAAGTTGAGCGTTTTGCTGCTTCCTTTCCAACCGCCGGAAACACCGACAGGTAATAAATTTAGGGATTCCTCTCCAGCTGACGCAAGGTGAGACATTCATAGCCTCCAGTCCAGCCACTGAGGATGCCGGAATGTGTGAGATTTGCGGCCTCCCATCCAGCCACCGAGGCTGTTGGAAGGTGAGAGAATTGTGGCCTCCCATCCAACTGCCAAAACGTGAGAGAGTCACAGCCTCTCATCAAGCTGCCAGTGACGCCGGAAGGATAGAGATTCCCGGCCTCTAGTATAGCCGCCAGGGATGCCAGAAGGTAAGAAATTTGCTGCCTCCAGTATAGCCGCCAGGGACGCCAGAAGGTAAGAAATTTGCAGCCTCCAGTATAGCCGCCAGGGACGCTGTAAGGAGAGAGATTTGCAGCCTCCAGTATAGCCGCCGGGGACGCTGTAAGGAGAGAGATTTGCAGCCTCCAGTATAGCCGCCGGGGACGCTGTAAGGAGAGAGATTTGCAGCCTCCAGTATAGCCGCCGGGGACGCTGTAAGGAGAGAGATTTGCAGCCTCCAGTATAGCCGCCAGGGACGCTGTAAGGAGAGAGATTTGCAGCCTCCAGTATAGCCGCCAGGGACGCTGTAAGGAGAGAGATTTGCAGCCTCCAGTATAGCCGCTGGGGACGCTGTAAGGAGAGAGATTTGCAGCCTCCAGTATAGCCGCTGGGGACGCTGTAAGGAGAGAGATTTGCAGCCTCCAGTATAGCCGCCAGGGACGCTGTAAGGAGAGAGATTTGCAGCCTCCAGTATAGCCGCCAGGGACGCTGTAAGGAGAGAGATTTGCAGCCTCCAGTATAGCCGCCGGGGACGCTGTAAGGAGAGAGATTTGCAGCCTCCAGTATAGCCGCCAGGGACGCTGTAAGGAGAGAGATTTGCAGCTTCCAGTATAGCCGCCGGGGACGCTGTAAGGAGAGAGATTTGCAGCCTCCAGTATAGCCGCCGGGGACGCTGTAAGGAGAGAGATTTGCAGCCTCCAGTATAGCCGCCGGGGACGCTGTAAGGAGAGAGATTTGCAGCCTCCAGTATAGCCGCCGGGGACGCTGTAAGGAGAGAGATTTGCAGCCTCCAGTATAGCCGCCGGGGACGCTGTAAGGAGAGAGATTTGCAGCCTCCAGTATAGCCGCCGGGGACGCTGTAAGGAGAGAGATTTGCAGCCTCTAGTATAGCCGCCAGGGACGCTGTAAGGAGAGAGATTTGCAGCCTCCAGTATAGCCGCCGGGGACGCTGTAAGGAGAGAGATTTGCAGCCTCTAGTATAGCCGCCAGGGACGCTGTAAGGAGAGAGATTTGCAGCCTCCAGTATAGCCGCCAGGGACGCTGTAAGGAGAGAGATTTGCAGCCTCCAGTATAGCCGCCAGGGACGCTGTAAGGAGAGAGATTTGCAGCCTCCAGTATAGCCGCCGGGGACGCTGTAAGGAGAGAGATTTGCAGCCTCCAGTATAGCCGCCAGGGACGCTGTAAGGAGAGAGATTTGCAGCCTCCAGTATAGCCGCCGGGGACGCTGTAAGGAGAGAGATTTGCAGCCTCCAGTATAGCCGCCAGGGACGCTGTAAGGAGAGAGATTTGCAGCCTCCAGTATAGCCGCCAGGGACGCTGTAAGGAGAGAGATTTGCAGCCTCCAGTATAGCCGCCGGGGACGCTGTAAGGAGAGAGATTTGCAGCCTCCAGTATAGCCGCCAGGGACGCTGTAAGGAGAGAGATTTGCAGCCTCCAGTATAGCCGCCGGGGACGCTGTAAGGAGAGAGATTTGCAGCCTCCAGTATAGCCGCCGGGGACGCTGTAAGGAGAGAGATTTGCAGCCTCCAGTATAGCCGCCGGGGACGCTGTAAGGAGAGAGATTTGCAGCCTCCAGTATAGCCGCCGGGGACGCTGTAAGGAGAGAGATTTGCAGCCTCTAGTATAGCCGCCGGGGACGCTGTAAGGAGAGAGATTTGCAGCCTCTAGTATAGCCGCCGGGGACGCTGTAAGGAGAGAGATTTGCAGCCTCCAGTATAGCCGCCAGGGACGCTGTAAGGAGAGAGATTTGCAGCCTCCAGTATAGCCGCCGGGGACGCTGTAAGGAGAGAGATTTGCAGCCTCCAGTATAGCCGCCGGGGACACTGTAAGGAGAGAGATTTGCAGCCTCCAGTATAGCCGCCAGGGACGCTGTAAGGAGAGAGATTTGCAGCCTCCAGTATAGCCGCCAGGGACGCTGTAAGGAGAGAGATTTGCAGCCTCCAGTATAGCCGCCAGGGACGCTGTAAGGAGAGAGATTTGCAGCCTCCAGTATAGCCGCCGGGGACGCTGTAAGGAGAGAGATTTGCAGCCTCCAGTATAGCCGCCGGGGACGCTGTAAGGAGAGAGATTTGCAGCCTCCAGTATAGCCGCCGGGGACGCTGTAAGGAGAGAGATTTGCAGCCTCCAGTATAGCCGCCGGGGACGCTGTAAGGAGAGAGATTTGCAGCCTCCAGTATAGCCGCCGGGGACGCTGTAAGGAGAGAGATTTGCAGCCTCCAGTATAGCCGCCGGGGACGCTGTAAGGAGAGAGATTTGCAGCCTCCAGTATAGCCGCCGGGGACGCTGTAAGGAGAGAGATTTGCAGCCTCCAGTATAGCCGCCAGGGACGCTGTAAGGAGAGAGATTTGCAGCCTCCAGTATAGCCGCCGGGGACGCTGTAAGGAGAGAGATTTGCAGCCTCCAGTATAGCCGCCGGGGACGCTGTAAGGAGAGAGATTTGCAGCCTCCAGTATAGCCGCCAGGGACGCTGTAAGGAGAGAGATTTGCAGCCTCTAGTATAGCCGCCGGGGACGCTGTAAGGAGAGAGATTTGCAGCCTCCAGTATAGCCGCCAGGGACGCTGTAAGGAGAGAGATTTGCAGCCTCCAGTATAGCCGCCAGGGACGCTGTAAGGAGAGAGATTTGCAGCCTCCAGTATAGCCGCCAGGGACGCTGTAAGGAGAGAGATTTGCAGCCTCTAGTATAGCCGCCGGGGACGCTGTAAGGAGAGAGATTTGCAGCCTCCAGTATAGCCGCCGGGGACGCTGTAAGGAGAGAGATTTGCAGCCTCCAGTATAGCCGCCAGGGACGCTGTAAGGAGAGAGATTTGCAGCCTCCAGTATAGCCGCCGGGGACGCTGTAAGGAGAGAGATTTGCAGCCTCCAGTATAGCCGCCAGGGACGCTGTAAGGAGAGAGATTTGCAGCCTCCAGTATAGCCGCTGGGGACGCTGTAAGGAGAGAGATTTGCAGCCTCCAGTATAGCCGCCAGGGACGCTGTAAGGAGAGAGATTTGCAGCCTCTAGTATAGCCGCTGGGGACGCTGTAAGGAGAGAGATTTGCAGCCTCCAGTATAGCCGCCGGGGACGCTGTAAGGAGATAGATTTGCAGCCTCCAGTATAGCTGCCGGGGACGCTGTAAGGAGAGAGATTTGCAGCCTCCAGTATAGCCGCTGGGGACGCTGTAAGGAGAGAGATTTGCAGCCTCCAGTATAGCCGCCGGGGACGCTGTAAGGAGAGAGATTTGCAGCCTCCAGTATAGCCGCTGGGGACGCTGTAAGGAGAGAGATTTGCAGCCTCCAGTATAGCCGCCGGGGACGCTGTAAGGAGAGAGATTTGCAGCCTCCAGTATAGCCGCCGGGGACGCTGTAAGGAGAGAGATTTGCAGCCTCCAGTATAGCCGCCAGGGACGCTGTAAGGAGAGAGATTTGCAGCCTCCAGTATAGCCGCCGGGGACGCTGTAAGGAGAGAGATTTGCAGCCTCCAGTATAGCCGCCAGGGACGCTGTAAGGAGAGAGATTTGCAGCCTCTAGTATAGCCGCCAGGGACGCTGTAAGGAGAGAGATTTGCAGCCTCCAGTATAGCCGCCGGGGACGCTGTAAGGAGAGAGATTTGCAGCCTCCAGTATAGCCGCCGGGGACGCTGTAAGGAGAGAGATTTGCAGCCTCCAGTATAGCCGCCGGGGACGCTGTAAGGAGAGAGATTTGCAGCCTCCAGTATAGCCGCCGGGGACGCTGTAAGGAGAGAGATTTGCAGCCTCCAGTATAGCCGCCGGGGACGCTGTAAGGAGAGAGATTTGCAGCCTCCAGTATAGCCGCCGGGGACGCTGTAAGGAGAGAGATTTGCAGCCACGTCCAGCCGTCATTTACCACTGACCTGGACCGAAGTCCCGTGAATCGAATCACTCATCTCTAGTCCCAACAGTCCCAAATACAGCGGACAGTCCCAGTTTTAGGTCTATGACCTACTGTTACAGGTTTTTGCTGAGTGTCACTCACGACCGCCCCCTGACAGCTCCTTTTGCCAGGGTAGAAAGAAATGGTAAGTCGGTGCGGCTACGCGCGTGGACAACATTTACCGCAGCGCGTTACACATAGTTTCTATCTGATATATAAAAGTGCTGAGGTGGGAATATTGACTATAAAGGCGCAGTCACACGCGGTAAAGCTCGTCCCAGGATGGCAACGCACTGCATGGAACGGCCGGCCCATTCTGTGTTATATGACCGTGTGACTGCGCCCCAGGGGTTCAGATAAGATCACAGAGAAAAAAAGTTCTAATAAACTTTGAGGTATCTGATAAGATAAAAAAGCTGGAAAATTCTACAAGTCCAATCCACAATAGGTCTAGAACAGGGGTCAGGAACCTTTTTGGCTAAGAGAGCCGTAAACGCCACATATTTTGAAATATAATTCCGCGAGAGCCGTACAATATGTTTAAAGGGCCATTGACAGATCAATCGCTCCAATGTTCACTTAGTACAGCAAGGAATGCTCCTCCCTGCTGTATAAAGCCACAACTGGACTGAAACAATGGTACTACACTCTGCTACAAACAGACACACACAACTCTGCTACAAACAGACAAACACACACAACTCTGCTACAAACAGACAAACACACACGACTCTGCTACAAACAGACACACACAACTCTGCTGCAAACAGACAAACACACACAACTCTGCTACAAACAGACACACACAACTCTGCTACAAACAGACAAACACACACAACTCTGCTACAAACAGACAAACACACACAACTCTGCTACATACAGACAAACACACACAACTCTGCTACATACAGACAAACACACACACACAACTCTGCTACATACAGACAAACACACACAACTCTGCTACAAACAGACAAACACACACAACTCTGCTACATACAGACAAACACACACAACTCTGCTACATACAGACAAACACACACACACAACTCTGCTACATACAAACACACACAACTCTGCTACATACAGACAAACACACACAACTCTGCTACATACAGACAAACACACACAACTCTGCTACATACAGACAAACACACACAACTCTGCTACATACAGACAAACACACACAACTCTGCTACAAACAGACACACACAACTCTGCTACAATCAGACAAACACACACAACTCTGCTACATACAGACAAACACACACAACTCTGCTATATACAGACAAACACACACAACTCTGCTACAAACAGACAAACACACACAACTCTGCTACATACAGACAAACACACACAACTCTGCTACATACAGACAAACACACACAACTCTGCTATATACAGACAAACACACACAACTCTGCTACAAACAGACAACACAACTCTGCTACAAACAGACAAACACACACAACTCTGCTACAAACAGACAAACACACACAACTCTGCTACAAACAGACAAACACACACAACTCTGCTACATACAGACAAACACACACAACTCTGCTACAAACAGACACACACAACTCTGCTACAAACAGACAAACACACACAACTCTGCTACATACAGACAAACACACACAACTCTGCTATATACAGACAAACACACACAACTCTGCTACAAACAGACACACACAACTCTGCTACAAACAGACACACACAACTCTGCTACAAACAGACAAACACACACAACTCTGCTACATACAGACAAACACACACAACTCTGCTACAAACAGACACACACAACTCTGCTACAAACAGACAAACACACACAACTCTGCTACATACAGACAAACACACACAACTCTGCTACATACAGACAAACACACACAACTCTGCTACATACAGACAAACACATACAACTCTTCTACATACAGACAAACAAATACAACTCTGCTACATACAGACAAATACACACAACTCTGCTGCTCTGTGGGGCCTGCACCCGCGGCTCGGCGGGTACAGCACCCGCGGCATCGGCGGGGCCAGCACCCGCGGCATCAGCGGGGCCAGCACCCGCGGCATCGGCGGGGCCAGCACCCGCGGAATCGGTGGGGCCAGCACCAGCCAGCAATCGGCGGGGGGGGATTGGCAGGGCATACATCTGGGGCAGGGGGTCGGGAACCTATGGCTCTTTTGATGGCCGTATCTGGCTCGCAGACAGGGCTCCTACCTGTCTATGGGAAGGATGCATGCACCGCGCTCCATCAGGCCGCGGTGCACGCTGATATTGGTAGTTCTTTGATGGCCTGATAAGCATTGGCGGCAGTGGTGAGCGGCAGGGAGCATGGACTACATTTCCCATAACTCCCTGCATAGCCGCGCCGTCTGCAAGCACGCACCTGCGTCCAGGGCCGGCGTCAGCACCCGGCAAACCCGGGCAAATGCCGGGGCCCTGGAGAGCCGGGGGGGCCCACTCGGCCTCGTCAGTTCTCCTGTCCCTTGGCCGGGGCCCACTCGCCTTTATAGTTCTGCTGCCCCCGGCCGAGTTCCGGGGACCGCAGTCCTCGGCAGCAATCTGCGGCGCCGTCACTTTAAGGCGCGCAGACATCCTGTTTTGAATTTCATCTGTGGGCGGAGCTACCGCCTTCTCAGTCCCACAGATGAAGGAGGCGAGCTTCTGTCCGGCGCTGTGTGGGCCCCCTCTCCACCGTGACCTAATCGGGTAAATGCCCTCCCCGCCTCCCCATTATGGGCCCCGGTGAGCTGCTTCTAACCCCCCAGATGTATGCCCTGCCAATCCCCCCCCCCGCCGATTCCGCGGGTGCTGGCCCCACCGATTCCGCGGGTGCTGGCCCCGCCAATGCCGCGGGTGCTGGCCCCGCCGATGCCGCGGGTGCTGTACCCGCCGAGCCGCGGGTGCAGGCCCCACAGAGCAGCAGAGTTGTGTGTATTTGTCTGTATGTAGCAGAGTTGTATGTGTTTGTCTGTATGTAGCAGAGTTGTGTGTGTTTGTCTGTTTGTAGCAGAGTTGTGTGTGTCTGTTTGTAGCAGAGTTGTGTGTGTTTGTCTGTATGTAGCAGAGTTGTGTGTGTTTGTCTGTTTGTAGCAGAGTTGTGTGTGTTTGTCTGTTTGTAGCAGAGTTGTGTGTGTTTGTCTGTTTGTAGCAGAGTTGTGTGTGTCTGTTTGTAGCAGAGTTGTGTGTGTTTGTCTGTATATAGCAGAGTTGTGTGTGTTTGTCTGTATGTAGCAGAGTTGTGTGTGTTTGTATGTAGCAGAGTTGTGTGTGTTTGTCTGTTTGTAGTAGAGTTGTGTGTGTTTGTCTGTTTGTAGCAGAGTTGTGTGTGTTTGTCTGTTTGTAGCAGAGTTGTGTGTGTTTGTCTGTTTGTAGCAGAGTTGTGTGTGTCTGTTTGTAGCAGAGTTGTGTGTGTTTGTCTGTATATAGCAGAGTTGTGTGTGTTTGTCTGTATGTAGCAGAGTTGTGTGTGTTTGTCTGTATGTAGCAGAGTTGTGTGTGTTTGTCTGTTTGTAGTAGAGTTGTGTGTGTTTGTCTGTTTGTAACAGAGTTGTGTGTGTTTGTCTGTTTGTAGCAGAGTTGTGTGTGTTTGTCTGTTTGTAGCAGAGTTGTGTGTGTCTGTTTGTAGCAGAGTTGTGTGTGTTTGTCTGTATATAGCAGAGTTGTGTGTGTTTGTCTGTATATAGCAGAGTTGTGTGTGTTTGTCTGTATGTAGCAGAGTTGTGTGTGTTTGTCTGATTGTAGCAGAGTTGTGTGTGTCTGTTTGTAGCAGAGTTGTGTGTGTTTGTATGTAGCAGAGTTGTGTGTGTTTGTCTGTATGTAGCAGAGTTGTGTGTGTTTGTATGTAGCAGAGTTGTGTGTGTTTGTCTGTATGTAGCAGAGTTGTGTGTGTGTGTTTGTCTGTATGTAGCAGAGTTGTGTGTGTTTGTCTGTTTGTAGCAGAGTTGTGTGTGTTTGTCTGTTTGTAGCAGAGTTGTGTGTGTCTGTTTGTAGCAGAGTGTAGTACCATTGTTTCAGTCCAGTTGTGGCTTTATACAGCAGGGAGGAGCATTCCTTGCTGTACTAAGTGAACATTGGAGCGATTGATCTGTCAATGGCCCTTTAAACATATTGTACGGCTCTCGCGGAATTATATTTCAAAATATGTGGCGTTTACGGCTCTCTTAGCCAAAAAGGTTCCTGACCCCTGTACTACATTATCTGTGCTCAGATAGATATCACTGTGTTATCTGTGGTGTTACATAGGACTGCAGGTGACATCACTACATTATCTGTACTCAGAAAGATATCACTGTGTTATCTGTGGTGTTACATAGGACTGCAGGTGACATCTACTACATTATCTGTACTCAGAGATATCACTGTGTTATCTGTGGTGTTACATAGGACTGCAGGTGACATCTACTACATTATCTGTACTCAGAGAGATATCACTGTGTTATCTGTGGTGTTACATAGGACTGCAGGTGACATCTACTACATTATCTGTACTCAGAGAGATATCACTGTGTTATCTGTGGTGTTAGATAGGACTGCAGGTGACATCTACTACATTATCTGTACTCAGAGAGATATCACTGTGTTATCTGTGGTGTTACATAGGACTGCAGGTGACATCTACTACATTATCTGTACTCAGAGAGATATCAGTGTGTTATCTGTGGTGTTACATAGGACTGCAGGTGACATCTGCTACATGATCTGCACTCACACTGTGATCTGTGGTGTTACATAGGACTGCAGGTGACATCTACTACATTATCTGTACTCAGAGAGATATCAGTGTGTGATTTGTGGTGTTACATAGGACTGCAGGTGACATCTGCTACATGGTCTGCACTCACACTGTGATCTGTGGTGTTACATAGGACTGCAGGTGACATCTGCTACATGATCTGCACTCACACTGTGATCTGTGGTGTTACATAGGACTGCAGGTGACATCTGCTACATGGTCTGCACTCACACTGTGATCTGTGGTGTTACATAGGACTGCAGGTGACATCTGCTACATGATCTGCACTCACACTGTGATCTGTGGTGTTACATAGGACTGCCATCATTATGCAGTCATCTTTGCTGGGTGTATTTGGCATTATACAGAGCAGGTACACTCAGGGGTTTGTAGGTGTGGGGCTTTTTCCCGTGGGGTCCGCACTCACCCGTCTTCTGTGAGAAAGCAGAAACTCTCAGCTTCCTCTTACGCTCCAATGTCAGAGAAGTGAAATAGTTCCTCAGATCTGTTCCTTATTGTGACCACTTCTCACCGTGTACATGAAGTAGTCATCATCACCCCGTGAACTCAGTCCTGGACCTGCGCTTCTCGAGCTCTGCTACATCACCCATCATCTACATTGTGAAACCTCCGCCCTGAGCCGCGGATCCTGGAGGACAGCCAAGACATCAGACAGAAGAATAAGATGTGGCGAGACCTCACCTGCTGACAGCCATCGCTGCTGCCTCCGAGGTGGTCCTCAGGGTCTCCGGAGTCCTGAATGACAAATGTGCCCTAAATAACGGAACGATTCGATGGAAATCTGTAGAGACCGAGCGCCCGACTTCCTCTTCTTCAATTCAATGTTTCATGTTTCCTGTATTTAGTTTTGTAACTTTCATTATTTCAGACAGCGCTTGAGGTCAGTAATGGAAATATTCTGTTACATGCAGAGTCTGAACCAGTCCTAATAATCTACTGGAGATGGTCGCAATGTATACAGCACAATCTCTCCACTATACTGATACATTGCAGCAGCCCCTCAGCTGTGTGAGCAGAACTAGGTGAGCAGCAGTCCTCTAAGCTACAGGTATATTGTCCATGGGCAGGAGGCGACTACAGGGAATAGAGGCCCCGAGAAAGAACCATCTACAGGCCCCGAGCAAGAACCAGCTACAGGCCCTGAACAAGAACCAGCTACAGGCCCTGAACAAGAACCATCTACAGGCCCCGAGCAAGAACCATCTACAGGCCCCGAGCAAGAATCATCTACAGGCCCCGAGCAAGAACCATCTACAGGCCCCGAGCAAGAACCATCTACAGGCCCCGAGCAAGAACCATCTACAGGCCCCGAGCAAGAACCATCTACAGGCCCTGAACAAGAACCATCTACAGGCCCCGAACAAGAACCAGCTACAGGCCCCGAGCAAGAACCAGCTACAGGCCCTGAACAAGAACCATCTACAGGCCCCGAGCAAGAACCATCTACAGGCCCCGAGCAAGAACCATCTACAGGCCCCGAGCAAGAACCATCTACAGGCCCCGAGCAAGAACCATCTACAGGCCCCGAGCAAGAACCATCTACAGGCCCTGAACAAGAACCATCTACAGGCCCCGAACAAGAACCAGCTACAGGCCCCGAGCAAGAACCAGCTACAGGCCCTGAACAAGAACCATCTACAGGCCCCGAGCAAGAACCATCTACAGGCCCCGAGCAAGAACCATCTACAGGCCCCGAGCAAGAACCATCTACAGGCCCCGAGCAAGAACCAGCTACAGGCCCCGAGCAAGAACCAGCTACAGGCCCAGAACAAGAACCATCTACAGGCCCCGAGCAAGAACCATCTACAGGCCCCGAACAAGAATCATCTACAGGCCCCGAGCAAGAACCATCTACAGGCCCCGAGCAAGAACCATCTACAGGCCCCGAGCAAGAACCAGCTACAGGCCCCGAGCAAGAACCATCTACAGTCCCCGAACAAGAATCATCTACAGTCCCCGAACAAGAACCATCTACAGGCCCCGAACAAGAACCATCTACAGGCCCCGAGCAAGAACCATCTACAGTCCCCGAACAAGAACCATCTACGGGCCCCGAGCAAGAACCATCTACGGGCCCCGAGCAAGAACAGTCTACGGGCCCCGAGCAAGAACAGTCTACGGGCCCCGAGCAAGAACAGTCTACGGGCCCCGAGCAAGAACAGTCTACGGGCCCCGAGCAAGAACAGTCTACGGGCCCCGAGCAAGAACAGTCTACGGGCCCAGAGCAAGAACAGTCTATGGGGTTGAGCTCTGACAACCTCCCATCACTTCTTTGAAGAGTGGTTGTCAATGATATAATAAAGGGCGTGATATCGGTTAGCGATGAGCGAGCATAAAAAACCTTGATAGTCGAATTGAGCAGGACGGATGCTCGGACAGGCTGATTAGAGTAGTCAATATAATGGAAGTCAATGGGAAACGCGAGCATTTTTCTTGCAGACCCTCCCAGGAGGTCTGGCGGGCATGAAAGCTGCTGAAATGGATGGACATAGTATGGGAAAACGCCTGGACACATCTCTGCCTGCCAGGTCTCTGGAGGGAATAATGTGGGCAGAGTATTACACCACTTTTAAAGAGTGACAATAAAACATAGAAAACCGAAGATAAAATGGATTTTTCAGGAAAAAATGTTCTGAAACATTTCCTGTATGCGTACAAGGCAAAATAATAAAACACACAAAAACCCGCCTCCTCCACCCCTTAGGCTGTGTTCACACGTAGCGCTTTTGCAGTCTGATTGCTTTCAATGTTGAAAAAACGCTGAAAGAATTGCCCTGATCCTTCTTTAAATATAACACAGCAGTTTTCCATTTCAGTCAAGAAAAGAGGAATCGTGTGCATTAGATTTATGAGATCTCATCGCTTTTGCTGTAAAAATTAGCTTTTAATTTGCATAAAATTCATGAAAAAGAATTGCAACAATCCAATGTGTGAACAAAGCCTTAATAGCCGGGCCATCGCTCATTGTATTGCCCCGTTGCCTATGACTATAGTAGATGACATAGTAGAGGGGGAAATAAAACTCCCCCCGTCAGTAGGCCCTGGGAAATGTAATTGTAACAAAATGTAATTGTAACATTTTCCTAACTTATCTGGGCTGGGGGTGCGTGTGACCTGGTCAGACCCATTCTGTGTAATTTATGAAGAAGGCCTACGCGAGCAATGCAAGACCTGCCAAACATTAGAAGGAAGAGGGAATCCCATCCACCCTGTATTAGACAAAAGAGGCCTCATACACAAATGGTAGGAAATAGGACTGCTACATTCAAAGGCAATGCACTAAATGCAAGGGCTGCCAATTAGGAGAGACTGCAATACACCCTGGAAGACACCTAGAGGAGGACCTCAGAATTCAATTTTTTTCCATTATTAATGAGTGGGACTAATCTCACTAAAGTCTATGCACAAAGTACAAGAGCTGAAAACCATTTATCTCTGGGGGTACATAGCTTCTAGGAAACCACTGCTAAGGACAGGCAACAAGCAGAAGAGACTTGTTTGGGTAAAGAACACAAGGAATGGACATTAGACCAGTGGAAATCTGTGCTTTAGTCTGATGAGTCCATATTTGTGATCTTTGGATCCAACCACCGTGTCTTTGTAGAAAAGGTGAACGGATGGACTCTACATGGCTGGTTCCCACCGTGAAGCATGGAGGAGGAGGTGTGATGGGGTGGGGGGGGCTTTGCTGGTGACACTGTTGGGGATTTATTCAAAATTGAAGGCATACAGAACCAGCATGCCTACCACAGCATCTTGCAGCGGCGTGCTACTCCATCCGGTTTGCGTTTAGTTGGACCATCATTTATTTTTCAACAGGACAATGACCCCCAAACACACCTGCAGGCTGTGTAAGGGCTATTTGACTAAAGCCCGCTTTAGACGCTACAATATATCTTACAATGTGTCGGCGGGGTCACGTCGTGACGCACATCCGGCATCGTAAGGTACATTGTAGTGTGTAACAGCTACGTGCGATTGAATGTTAAAACGTTCATCGCATACACGTCGTTGAATCCTGACAAATTGCACGTCAGGTTGTGCAATGTTCCTGAGGCAGCACACATCGCAGTGTGTGACACCCCAGGAACATTGAACAGATCTTACCTGCATCCCGCGGCTCCAGCCGGCAATGCGGAAAGAAAGAGGTGGGCGGGATGTTTACGTCCCGCTCAGCTCCGCCCCTCCACTTCTATTGGCCGGCTGCAGCGTGACGTCGCTGTGACGCCGAACGTCCCTCCCACTCCAGGAAGTGGACGTTCGCCGCCCACATTGAGGTCATATGAACGGGTAACGTATGCGAAATCGTAAGATGTAAAGCAGGCTTTAGAAGGAGAGTGATGGGGTGCTACGCCAGATGACCTGGCCTCCGCAGTCACCAGACCTGAACCCAATCGAGATGGTTTGGGGTGAGCTGGACCGCAGAGTAAAGGCAACAGGGCCTACAAGTGCTAAGCATCTCTGGGAACTCCTTCAAGACTGTTGGAAAACCATTTCTGGTGACTGAAGCTCATCAAGAGAATGCCAAGAGTGTACAAAGCAGTAATCACAGCAAAAGGTGGCGACTGTGAAGAACCTAGAATAAAAGACATATTTTCAGTTGTTTCACACTTTAAGTATTTCACTCCACATGTTTTAATTCATAGTTTTGATGCCTTCAATGTGACTCTACAATTTTTAGAGTCATGAAAATAAAGAAAACTCTTTGAATGAGAATGTGTGTCCAAAGTTTTGGTCTGTACTATATATATACAGTTAGGTCCAGAAATATTTGGACAATGACACAAGTTTTGTTATTTTAGCTGTTTACAAAAACATGTTCAGAAATACAATTATATATATAATATGGGCTGAAAGTGCACACTCCCAGCTGCAATATGAGAGTTTTCACATCCAAATCGGAGAAAGGGTTTAGGAATCATAGCTCTGTAATGCATAGCCTCCTCTTTTTCAAGGGACCAAAAGTAATTGGACAAGTGACTCTAAGGGCTGCAATTAACTCTGAAGGCGTCTCCCTCGGTAACCTGTAATCAATGAAGTAGTTAAAAGGTCTGGGGTTGATTACAGGTGTGTGGTTTTGCATTTGGAAGCTGTTGCTGTGACCAGACAACATGCGGTCTAAGGAACTCTCAATTGAGGTGAAGCAGAACATCCTGAGGCTGAGAAAAAAGAAAAAATCCATCAGAGAGATAGCAGACATGCTTGGAGTAGCAAAATCAACAGTCGGGTACATTATGAGAAAAAAGGAATTGACTGGTGAGCTTGGGAACTCAAAAAGGCCTGGGCGTCCACGGATGACAACAGTGGTGGATGATCGCCGCATACTTTCTTTGGTGAAGAAGAACCCGTTCACAACATCAACTGAAGTCCAGAACACTCTCAGTGAAGTAGGTGTATCTGTCTCTAAGTCACCAGTAAAGAGAAGACTCCATGAAAGTAAATACAAAGGGTTCACATCTAGATGCAAACCATTCATCAATTCCAAAAATAGACAGGCCAGAGTTACATTTGCTGAAAAACACCTCATGAAGCCAGCTCAGTTCTGGAAAAGTATTCTATGGACAGATGAGACCAAGATCAACCTGTACCAGAATGATGGGAAGAAAAAAGTTTGGAGAAGAAAGGGAACGGCACATGATCCAAGGCACACCACACCCTCTGTAAAACATGGTGGAGGCAACGTGATGGCATGGGCATGCATGGCTTTCAATGGCACTGGGTCACTTGTGTTTATTGATGACATAACAGCAGACAAGAGTAGCCGGATGAATTCTGAAGTGTACCGGGATATACTTTCAGCCCAGATTCAGCCAAATGCCGCAAAGTTGATCGGACGGCGCTTCATAGTACAGATGGACAATGACCCCAAGCATACAGCCAAAGCTACCCAGGAGTTCATGAGTGCAAAAAAGTGGAACATTCTGCAATGGCCAAGTCAATCACCAGATCTTAACCCAATTGAGCATGCATTTAACTTGCTCAAATCCAGACTTAAGACGGAAAGACCCACAAACAAGCAAGACCTGAAGGCTGCGGCTGTAAAGGCCTGGCAAAGCATTAAGAAGGAGGAAACCCAGCGTTTGGTGATGTCCATGGGTTCCAGACTTAAGGCAGTGATTGCCTCCAAAGGATTCGCAACAAAATATTGAAAATAAAAATATTTTGTTTGGGTTTGGTTTATTTGTCCAATTACTTTTGACCTCCTAAAATGTGGAGTGTTTGTAAAGAAATGTGACAATTCCTACAATTTCTATCAGATATTTTTGTTCAAACCTTCAAATTAAACGTTACAATCTGCACTTGAATTCTGTTGTAGAGGTTTCATTTCAAATCCAATGTGGTGGCATGCAGAGCCCAACTCGCCAAAATTGTGTCACTGTCCAAATATTTCTGGACCTAACTGTATATATATATATATATATATATATATATATTGTGAGGTAACGTGGTCGGCTGCACGGCAGAAGACACGGGATCCAGGCACCAAAGGTCACAGCACACTGTTTATTACACAAACCAAAAGTCCAACAACAGTATACATGTGCTCCCTGGGCAGACACTCAGGGAGTTGTGTTCACTCCCTCACACTAAGGCCCCACGCCCATGTTCCTGTTTCCTGTTAACCCTTCCTTCAGCCTGCAGGGAAACGGGATAAACCCTGGAGTGGAGTTGCTTTCTATGCATGGAGGGAGCACAACCGGGGCGAGACGTACCGGCCGTCATAGATAACCCCGGTCACAGTCTCACATACCCCCCCCTCAGTTCAAGCGAGCGGGGTTGAACTCCCGCCATCAAACACGGGCCGCGGGACAAGGCATCGGCGTTGCCCTGCAACCTACCGGCCCGGTGTTCAACCGTAAACCAGAAGTTCTGCAGAGAAAGGAACCACCGGGTAACCCGGGCATTCCGTTCCTTGGCGGACCTCATCCAGACCAGCGGAGAGTGATCAGTCACCAAGCGAAACCGCCGTCCCAGCAGGTAATAGCGCAGGGACTCCAAGGCCCACTTGATCGCCAGGCACTCCTTCTCCACTACGCTATAATTCCGCTCGGGAGGGGTGAGCTTCCTACTTAAGAAGGTGACGGGGTGTTCCTCCCCCTGAACCACCTGAGACAGCACTGCCCCCAGGCCGACCTCTGAGGCGTCAGTCTGTACTATGAACTCCTTCCGGAAATCAGGGTGTACAAGAACGGGCTGTCCGCACAGGACCCCCTTCAGGGCCCGGAAGGAGTCCTCGGCCTGCGGAGTCCAGCGCACCATGACGGACTTCTTGCCTTTGAGAAGATCCGTCAAGGGGGCTGATAGTCCCGCAAAATTTTTTACAAACCTCCTGTAGTACCCCACGATACCCAGGAAGGCCCTAACCTGCTTCGTGGTCAGGGGTCTAGGCCACTTCTGGATCGCCTCAACTTTGTTAATTTGGGGCTTAATCACTCCTTGGCCTATTACGTAGCCCAAGTAGCGGGCTTCCGTGAGCCCCATCGCACATTTCTTGGGATTGGCTGTCAATCCGGCTGTTCGGAGCGCGTTCACCACCGCTTGTACCTGTTCCAAGTGGGTCTGCCACTCAGAGCTGTAAATAATGATGTCATCAAGGTACGCTGATGCATACGCCTGGTGGGGTTCCAGCACCAAGTCCATCAACCTCTGGAACGTGGCCGGAGCGCCATGTAACCCAAAAGGCAAGACAACATAGTGGAAGAGACCCTCCGGCGTAACAAAAGCGGTTTTCTCCTTGGCAGACACCGTCAGTGGCACCTGCCAGTACCCCTTGGTCAGGTCGAGCGTGGTGAAATATCGCACCTGTCCCAGCCTATCAATCAGCTCATCCACCCGGGGCATGGGGTAGAGATCGAACTTGGATACTTCGTTCAATCTCCTAAAGTCGTTGCAGAACCTTAAGGAGCCATCGGGTTTTGGTATTAGGACAATAGGACTAGCCCATTCACTCCGGGATTTTTCGATGACCCCGAGGCATAGCATTGTCTTCACTTCCTCTGATATGGCTTGTCTTCGAGCCTCCGGCACCCGGTATGACTTCAGGCGAACCTTCAGGTGGGGCTCGGTGACAATGTCATGTCGTATCAGACTGGTCCTACCAGGCAGCTCAGAGAAGACATCGGGGTTCTGCTGAACCAACCGTCTGGCCTCTCGCCTCTGTTGCTTGGTGAGGGCTTCTCCAATCCTTACTTCCGGTTCGTCCTCTCCGGAGGTCGCTGGAGCCGGATGTGAACGACCCGAAGAGGAGGGAGGTGGGGAAAAAACAGCCATCAGGCTTTCCCGTTCCTGCCAAGGTTTTAACAGGTTGACATGGTATATTTGTTCAGGTTTCCGCCTACCGGGCTGCAATACTTTATAGTTGACCACCCCGATTCTTTCCTTTATCTCGTAGGGGCCTTGCCACTGAGCCAGGAATTTACTCTCCGCAGTGGGGATCAATACCAACACCCGATCCCCGGGTTTAAAGGTCCGCACGGTGGCGTGTCTATTGTAGCGGCCGCTTTGCGCAGCCTGAGCCTCCTGTAAATGCTCCTTCACAATTGGCATGACCGCGCTTATGCGGTTCTGCATTTCTAAAATGTGTTCAATCACACTTTTATGGGGGGTGGCCTCTTGCTCCCAGGTTTCTTTTGCCAGGTCCAACAATCCCCGGGGATGTCGCCCGTATAACAATTCAAAAGGCGAAAACCCGGGGCGTGTCCAGGATGCTGAGCTGAGTGGACGTGGGGAAGAGGAGCTCCTGTTGACCCTCAGCTAAATCAGCACTTATCATAAGCACAAACCTACTCACCGGCTCTCAGGATGGGACCACGGAGGATTAAACCATCGCAACAGGCATCGGTGGCCCCCCCGCTGCACACCACGGCGCTGGATACTTTCTTGGGCCTGGAACAGGGTCCAGGGGAGGCCCGGACGCCATCTTTCCAGGAGCATGGAGGGGAAATGGAGGCACTGGCCCGGCCTGCTAAGCAGCAAGAGAAGGAGGAGTGGGTGAGCGGGGACACAGGGGAAAGTGGAGGAATCTCTGCAGCAGTTCCAACAGGGAATGCCTTGGCTCAGCAGCCCTGCACTGCATCGGATCCTCAGGCACAGCAGCAGCAGGCCCAGGAGCACATAGTGGCTGTGGGAGATAAGGTGGAGGTCGGGGGGCAGCCCTCCCCACTGCCGGGAGAAGGGACTGCAGCCACAGCTGGTAATATCAGGGAACAGAGCAGCCTGCTTCCCCCCTCTGGGCCTCGGTGTGGAGATCAACCTTCCCAGCTTCCCCAGCACCAGACTAAAACTCCAGTGTCTATTACTGCAGGTGCTCACCTTAAAGGGCCAGACACCTTCTATAAGGACATGCATGATTTCATAAGTAAACTTCCTTCTAAAGAGGACTTTCAATGCCTCATACGTGAGGTTAAAGCAACTTGCAGGTCAGAAATAGCTGAAGTGAGGAGAGATTTGCAGCAATTGTCTAGCAGAATTGAATCCCTGGAGGAAGAGCATGACATCACCAGATCCCATGTATCAGAATTACACAAACTGGCAACATCGCAACAAAAAATAATGGAGGATATGCAGTCTCACATAGAGGATCTCGACAACAGAGGACGCCGTTGCAATGTCCGTGTGAGGGGGGTCCCAGAGTCAGATGGGCCCGAGGACACAAACTCCATACTACAATCCATCTTTAATGAAGTGTTGGACGCTCCCCCTTCTAACATCATCAAGCTGTACAGGGCACACAGGGCTTTACAGCCGAAGAATTTATCCACCCAACCCCGGGACATCATTTGTTGCATTCACGACTTCTCCACCAAAGAACTGATCATGGCTAAGGCTAGAATGAGGCGCACGGCACCTGTGTTCAATGGCAAGGAAATCCAGCTTTTCCCGGATCTTTCTCGCATCACACTCCAGAAAAGGCGGCACCTCAAACCCCTCCTTACGAGCCTGAAGGAGCACCAGGTTCCATACCGCTGGGGTTACCCGTTTGCACTAACAGCGCGCAGAGGGGGTAAATCGGCGACCCTTCGCACTCCAGCAGATACCACTCTGTTCTGTGAAGCACTGGACATTCCAGCGGTCTGTATCCCAGATTGGGACTTGCAAAGGTTGGAAGGGCCGCCCCCTCCCGTGTGGTCCAAGGTGAGGGGTGGAGGGCGTGGGGCTTTGGGGGGGAGAGGAGGTAGGGGCCGCGGGTCGCCCCCCTCCCCGGCTCACCGTTGAGGACACTTCTTAACCTGGTTGGTGCCTATTTCTTATACCCTCTGAGTTCCAGTGGCTGAGCATGCTTTGTGATACTGTGACTCTCTCTACAGCAGGGGTGGGGAACCTTTTTTCTGTCGGGGGCCATTTGGAAATTTCTACCAACCTTCGGGGGCCGCACAAAATTATCAATGTTTAAATGACCCTGCTATATTGGGTGAAGCAATTAATTAACTGGGGGCATGGGGCTGGGGGCACAGACACCACACGCGGGGCTGGGGGCACAGACACCACACGCGGGGCTGGGGGCACAGACACCACACGCGGGGCTGGGGGCACAGACACCACACGCGGGGCTGGGGGCACAGACACCACACGCGGGGCTGGGGGCACAGACACCACACGCGGGGCTGGGGGCACAGACACCACTGGAGGGGCTGGGGGCACAGACATCACTGTGGGGAGGCACAGACATCACTGTGGGGAGGCACAGACATCACTGTGGGGAGGCACAGACATCACTGTGGGGAGGCACAGACATCACTGTGGGGGGAGGCACAGACATCACTGTGGGGGGAGGCACAGACATCACTGTGGGGGGAGGCACAGACATCACTGTGGGGGGAGGCACAGACATCACTGTGGGGGGAGGCACAGACATCACTGTGGGGGGAGGCACAGACATCACTGTGGGGGGGAGGCACAGACATCACTGGGGGGGAGGCACAGACATCACTGGGGGGGGAGGCACAGACATCACTGGGGGGGGAGGCACAGACATCACTGGGGGGGGAGGCACAGACATCACTGGGGGGGGAGGCACACACATCACTGGGGGGGAGGCACAGACATCACTGGGGGGGAGGCACAGACATCACTGGGGGGGGGAGGCACAGACATCACTGGGGGGGGAGGCACAGACACCACGGGGGGGGAGGCACAGACATCACTGGGGGGAGGCACAGACATCACTGGGGGGAGGCACACACGACTGGGGGGGATGCACACACGACTGGGGGGGATGCACACACGACTGGGGGGGATGCACACACGACTGGGGGGATGCACACACGACTGGGGGGGATGCACACACGACTGGGGGGGATGCACACATGACTGGGGGGGATGCACACACGACTGGGGAGGGTGCACACACGACTGGGGGGGGTGCACACAGGACTGGGGGGGGTGCACACAGGACTGGGGGGGTGCACACAGGACGGGGGGGGGTGCACACAGGACGGGGGGGTGCACACAGGACGGGGGGGTGCACACAGGACTGGGGGGGGGTGCACACAGGACTGGGGGGGGTGCACACAGGACTGGGGGGGGTGCACACAGGATGGGGGGGGTGCACACAGGATGGGGGGGGGTGCACACAGGACGGGGGGGGTGCACACAGGACGGGGGGGGTGCACACAGGACTGGGGGGTGCACACAGGACTGGGTGATGGGCCGCACATAGGATTGTGTGGGGGTGCCCACAGGACATTGGGGGGCTGCACACAGGACTGGGGGAGGGGTACACACAGGATTGGGGGGGTGCAAACAGGACTACTGGGTGATGGGCTGCACACAGGACATTGGGGGCCACACTGCGCTGAGTTTCATGCAACTCTGGGGGAGAGGGTTTACAGAACTGGTGTGGGGAGGCACAAAGCATTGGGCAGGGCACATAGCAGCAGAGGGTCGGCGCTGGACTCACAGCAGCATTGCACTCACATCACCGGAGTGCAGGAGCCGGACACTGCATCAGAAGGAGAAGGCGGGCACTGATCTCCGGAGGGCAGGGGGCGTGCACACAACGCTGGAAGCTGTGAGGCTACTGTAGACCCGCCCACAATTGGCACTGGCCGACGGGAGAACACATTGCAGCACAAACAGCAATGTGTGGATTTAAAGGGCCGGCGGCAGCAAACCGCGGTGACAGCACCAGCACTGCCTCCCCCGGGAATCTGCCCGGGGGCCACATAAAAGGTCATGGCGGGCCGCATGCGGCCCGCGGGCCGGAGGTTCCCCACCCCTGCTCTACAGCAAGCCTCTGACTGTCCATTGTGTCATCTGCGGCCCTCTGGGTCTGTTGAGCTGCATAAGGGGGGGGGCTGTAGCCACAATGATGCCGTGGGTGGTAGGGGGGTTGGCGGGAGCCCTGTCCCCTTACTTGGAGTTAGTGGTTGAGGTTTTTTGTTTTGTTTTTTTTTCCCTTGTTTCCTTTTGGCACGGGCCCGTGCCCACTGGACTGACCCCCGTGGGAGGGCTACTGGGGAGTGAGGTGGGTGGCTCTCTTAGCTCAGACGGGTTGGGGAACCTCCCTCTAGGTCTCTCCCTTCCGGGTTGACCCCCCGGGAATCTATGCCTAAGGTTTATGCATTTTGGTTAATGTTCTTAATTCATGTTCATTTCTATGTTTGTCCTTGTCTTCCCCCCTCCCCGATGTTTTTTCCTTATGTGTCCTTTCAGGTACCACCCCTTCTAGAGTCCCTGGGAGCTGCGGCCCTTTGTCGTATGGACCATCTCCTCTGGCCGGCTTCACAGGGGAAGTCATGCCCCCGACGGTATAGGTGTGCCATTAGCTTTTTCTTACTTCTAAGTTTTAGATATGACCCGCATTATCTCTCTTAACGTAAAAGGTCTGAATTCACCCCGTAAGAGGAAATTGCTGCTACAGGAACTGAAAACATCAGGTGCAGACATAGCCTTTATCCAAGAAACACATTTTGTGGAATCAAACACTTTCAAATTTGCGTCCCACCGCTTTCCCATCCATTACTCGGCTTACTCGGGCTCCAAGAGGGGGGGAGTTGCTATTTTAATATCCTCCAGTTGTCCTCTACAAATTACGGGTTCTCACTGCGATCCAGAGGGTAGATATGTGATTCTGGAGGGCCAACTGGGGGGATCCCCGCACATAATGGCCAACATTTATGCACCTAATGAAGGGCAGATACGCTTTCTTAAGAAAATACTCGATCTGATAGGCGGACTGGCACCGGCCTCTACGGTGTTGGGGGGAGACTTTAACATCCCTTTTTCGGAGGTGGCCGACAGACTCTCTGTGGGTGGACACCCTCCATCGGGTGCTTTGAAAAATTTGTCCCGGGACTTTCGTAGGCTCATTAGATCAGGGGCTTTATACGACGCTTGGAGGGTGGACCACCCGGGAGAGAAGGCCTTTCCTTCTACTCGCATCCGCATCAGACGCACACCAGAATAGACTATTTTTTCATTGACTCACAGCTGCTGGGGCGTCTTGAGAGGGTGGAAATGGGATCCATTACGTGGTCAGACCATTCCCCACTCATAATGGACTTCAAGAAAGATGGTCCTCGACCTAGGCCTCAGCATTGGCGCCTTAATGAATCTCTGATCAAAAATCCCGACACTAGGGCCTTTTTAAATAAGCAACTGGTCGAATTCTTTCAGTTGAACACGGGCACGGTCACGTCGCCGGCAACACTCTGGGAAGCTCACAAGGCAGTGATGAGGGGACTATGCATTAGAGAGGGCGCCAGGGCTAAAAAGAATGCCACAAGCCAGCGGGACTCTATAACGGCCCATCTTAAGCTACAGGAGGGGAGACTGGCGGCTGCCCCATCACTGACTATTCTTAGGAGAGTCATCAGCCTTAGGGAAAAGTTGAGAGACTTGGCAATTGGCAGAGCAGAAAAATTGCTAACCTTTTCCAAACAAAGATACTATGAAAGGAGTAATAAGGCTCATACCTTACTCGCCAGGCAGCTTAAGGAGCGCGCTACATCCTCATGCCCTCAGGCTCTGCGCGACGAAAAGGGCACTATCCACTATCACCCCGCTTCAATAGCTGACATTTTTTTCAATTACTACAACAAGCTTTATAACCTTCCGGTTCCCCCGGGCATGGCTTCGCGCGGGGCTGGGGCACTTGGGGACTATTTTTCGGCCCTTGAGCTCCCTTCACTGCCTTGCGGAGCAGCCGCGGCTTTGAATGAAGAGATTACTACAGAGGAACTGGAGCAAGTTCTGGAAGCCCTGCCTGGCGGGAAGTCACCGGGCCCGGACGGCTTTACTTATTTTTATTACAAGGTGTTTGCGGCGGAGCTCCTCCCACACATGGCCGCCTTGTTTAACTCTTTCCTTCAGGGTGACCCTATCCCTCCATCCATGCTACACTCCCATTTAATCCTCCTGCCCAAGCCACCCAGGGACCCATTGGACTGTGCTAATTATAGACCAATAGCCCTTTTGAACTCCGATTTGAAGATGTTCACCAAGCTCTTGGCGGCCAGGCTTAATCGATGGTTGCCCCAACTCGTGTATAAAGACCAGGTGGGTTTTGTCCCTTGCCGTCAGGGGGGGGACAACACCAGGAAGGTCATAGACCTGGTGGATGTGGCAAATCGGACGAAGCAACAGGCGTTGGTGTTGAGTCTAGATGCAGAGAAGGCTTTTGACCGCCTTGCGTGGCCTTTTCTCTTCAAGACAATGGAGGTCTTTGGGATCTCGGGTGGCTTTATGCGGGCCTTGAAGTCCCTGTATAGCGCTCCTACGGCCTCTATCAAACTCCCCCTCCACATCTCTAAGCCTTTTCTCATCTCCAATGGCACCAGGCAGGGGTGCCCCCTGTCCCCCCTCCTTTTTGCACTATGCATAGAGCCCCTCGCGGCCTCGGTCAGGAGCAACCCAGACATCTCGGGGGTCCTGGTCAGGAATAAACCGTTTAAAATCTCACTTTTTGCCGACGATGTGCTCATTACACTTACTAACATCCATGTGTCCCTTCCAATTTTAATGTGCACCTTGGGTAGGTACGGGAGCCTTTCGGGGTATAAGATCAACTCTAGCAAAACGGAGGCAATGCCCTTGAATCTCGACCCGGTGGCCCTGGATTACCTGCGTTTGAATTTTAAGTTTCGTTGGAAGACAGATGCGGTCAAGTACCTGGGGGTTAACCTCACATCTACTTATGATTCCCTCTATAACCTTAACTTCCCCCCCCTTTTCCGAGAGCTGAGAACTCTTTTGAGTAAGTGGTTGCCCCTCCCTCTTTCGTGGATGGGGCGCATTGCGGCGGTTACAATGAGCTTGCTCCCAAAATTATTATATTTCTTTGAAACCCTCCCAGTTAAGGTACCAATAAAGGAGCTGAAGTCCCTTCAGGCGGCTATCCTTAGATTTATTTGGTGTAACAAACGTCATAGGGTGGCCAGGGAGGTGTTGATGGCTCGGAGAAACAGGGGGGGGCTTTCTGTCCCGGACATCCTAAAATACTATTGGGCGGCCCATCTTAGGAGGATCCCCTGTTGGGTGTCCCTTTGGGCATACAACAGGTGGACTGAGATTGAAAAACTTTGGCTGGCGCCTATACATCCAAACGCGCTCCTGTGGCCCCCGGCCCAGTGTGATTCGCCCCCCCCTCTTCTTGGACCGATGCAGTTCACTAGGGACCTCTGGGCATTTTGCATTAGAAGATTTCCTTTGGCATCCCCCTGCTCCCCTCTGGTGTCCTTCATATACCAACCCTTGCTCCCAAGCAGTCTGGAGTCGGACATGGTGCACCCCTGGCTCAAGGCAGGTCTATTCAGATTTGCAGACATTATAGATGGAAGTACAATGCAGATCCATTCTTTTGAGTACCTTAGAGATAAATTCTCTCTCTCTAATCGAGAGTTTTTCCAATATCTGCAGATCAGAGACTTGGCTGGCTCCTTGTTTGGCAGGGCAGGGGCCTCGATTCCCACAGATTTTGAGAAAATTTGCAGAAGGGGCACTGATACTAAGGGGCTGATTTCGGAAATTTACATTTTGCTTTCTGATTCACGGGAGGGGCCCGAGGGGTCTTTTCCATACATGCGGAAATGGGAGTCTCTATTGGGAAGGCGGATACTTCCTCAGGAATGGGCAGCAATCTGGGGAAACGCCTCCAAGACGTCAATATGCACACTATATAAGGAAAATATCTATAAAATTTTGCTATTTTGGTACCACACTCCAGATTTCCTTCATGGCATAGACCCCTCCATACCGGCTTGTTGCTGG
Organism: Anomaloglossus baeobatrachus; assembly: GCF_048569485.1. Lineage (NCBI taxonomy): Eukaryota > Metazoa > Chordata > Amphibia > Anura > Aromobatidae > Anomaloglossus > Anomaloglossus baeobatrachus. Next base: position 8,441,668 of record NC_134364.1, on the reverse strand, counting down.
AGATGCGGGGGAGGCAGGGGCACCATTCTGCACATATTCTGGTCCTGTCCAGGGATAGTCCCCTTCTGGGAGCGGGTTAGAGGGTTGATCCATAAAGTACTATATATAGAGGTTGATCTTGATCCCCTGATCTATGTTCTGGGTCTTGGGAATGGGGGATTGGGAAAAACGGCCTCTAAGCTTTTGTCCCACATCCTTACGGCGGCCAGATGCTTAATTGCAAAGAATTGGAGGCAGCCAGGGACACCCTCACTCCAGAGCCTCAAGTATAGATTACTGGACATTAGACGCATGGAACATCTCACGGCACTATTGCATGACACAGTTGACCGCTTCCAGGCCGTGTGGGCACCATGGGACTACTTTGCGGGACAGGAGGATCTGTGAGACTGAGGCCTATGGGTCCTATGGAAGGAGCATGGACTCTTGAAACCCTTCCCTCTTCCCTCCTATTTCTCCTCTCCCCTCCTAACCCTCCTCACCTGTCCTGTCATTGTTTGTCTAGGTTCGATAAGAATTGTGAATTTTATGTTTTATTTTATGTATGAAAAACGTAAATTGAAAATCTCAATAAAAATTCAAAGTTTATAAAAAGGCGAAAACCCCGTGGATGCCTGTGGCACCTCTCGTATGGCAAACATCAAATAGGGAAGCATCATGTCCCAGTCTTTCCCGTCTTTGGAAATCACCCTTTTGAGCATGGTTTTCAGAGTTTTATTGAATCGTTCCACTAACCCATCCGTCTGAGGATGATACACAGACGTACGCAACTGCTTGATCTGGAGTAGCCGGCATAGCTCTTTGGTCACTTTAGACATGAATGGGGTCCCCTGATCCGTAAGGATCTCCTTGGGCAACCCCACCCGGCAGAACACAGCAAACAACTCCCGAGCTATAAGCTTTGCTGCAGTATGTCTGAGAGGTATCGCCTCTGGATACCGGGTGGCATAGTCAACGATCACTAGGATGTGTTGGTGCCCTCTAGCGGACTTTACGAGGGGCCCCACCAGATCCATCCCTATCCGTTCAAAAGGGACTTCTATAATGGGTAAGGGTACCAACGGACTGCGAAAGTGGGCCAGGGGTGCGGTAAGCTGACACTCCGGGCAGGTTTCGCAGAACCGTTTTACCTCCCCAAAGACCCCGGGCCAATAGAACCTTTGCAATATTCGCTCCTGCGTTTTCTTGACCCCTAGGTGACCACTCATCAGGTGTTTATGAGCCAAGTCGAGGACCCGCCGGCGATATGGCCGGGGTACCACCAACTGCTCTACCCCCACGCCCCGTATTTCATCTACCCGGTAGAGTAAATCCTGTTTAAGAGCGAAATGGGGGTACCTTTCCTGGGCACCGGGCAGCTGTGCCACCCCGTCAACCACTGTCACCCGACTCCGGGCATGTATTAATTTAGGGTCCTGGAGTTGGGCTGTCCCAAACTTATCCGGGGACGCCTCCAACTCCGGGATGGGCTCGACCATCTCAGCCTCTCCTGCCAATACCTCTAGGGGCGACCTATCGGGTTCACATTCTGTCCCTATCATGGGGACCCCTACGGCAGGTGTCCCGGATTCGGGATTGTCGGGCTCAGGTCCCGGACTGTCCAATATTTGAGGGGACTTAGGAGGCCTCTTCCATAAAGTCCAAAAATAGGGCAGATCCCTTCCTAGGATCACGTCATAGGGAAGAGTGTTAAGAAGTCCCACCTCATGTTGCACCTGACCGCAAGGTGCTGTGATGGTGACAATCCCCGTGGGATAGTCTCGGCGGTCCCCATGTATGCAAACCACCCCCACGGTACGTCCTGTGGCCTTTACTTTAGCCCTCAAGGTGGATCGCACAAGGGTCACTAAGCTTCCGGAATCCAACAATCCTGTAACCGGACATCCATTCACCTGTATTTGGCACAAGTGGGGCTCAGTCTCCGGGGAGACAAGGTCAGCGGTACACACCGCCTGAGCATACATTGAACCCCGCCGGGTAACCCCACAATCCATGGGCTCCGTGGTGAGTGGACACTGGGCTTCCATATGTCCCACCCGCTGGCACCGCCAACATCTAATAGGGAAGGAAACCCCCTTGACGAGTTGTCGTTTAGGGTACATAGCCTTCCGAACCTCAGGGACGGCGGGCGCGGCCTCGGACGGGACGGTAGCGGTCTCCCGCACCGGTGTCAGCGGTGGGTCCTTGACTCTAGGCTTGGAGGGGCCGGACCGACGGGCGGTACGCAAAGTCTCAGTGTCCCGTATCAAGTCCTGCGTAGCCACATGCCGCTCCACCAGGCACACTAATTGGTCCAGGGTACTTGGGTCGCCCTGTCCTACCCACCGTTGAATGGTGACGGGTAAAGTGCGCACAAAGCGATCAACCACTACCCTTTCCACCATTTGCGCAGGGCTCAGAGTGTCAGGCTGCAACCACTTCTTTACCAGATGCAACAAGTCATATGCCTGGTAGCGTACGGGTTTGGCTTCCTCATAGAACCACTGATTTACCCGCTGAGCCCGTACATAGGTATTCACCCCCAACCGAGCAAGTATTTCGGCTTTCAGGGTCGCATATTCTATGGCGTCCTCGGTACAGAGGTCCAGGTACGCTTTTTGGGGCTCCCCCGTCAGATAGGGCGACAATACCTCAGCCCACTGGGGGGTCGGCAGCTTCTCCCGCTCGGCCACCCGCTCAAACACCGCCAGGAACGCTTCTACATCATCCCCTGGGGTCATCTTTTGCAACGCTTGTCTCACCACTTTCCGGACGCTGCCGTCGTCACCCGGTCCCGGGGTTGTTGCTGCCGGTCCGGCACGGATCGACTTGGCCAGGAGAACCATCTGTTCTTGGTGCCTTTTTTCCTGCAATTGCAAGGATTGCTGCTGACATTCCAACGACCGGAGCAGGTGTGCATTGGTCTGTTGCTGCTGTTCATTAGCCTGTTGTTGCTGTGCATTAGCCTGTTGTTGCTGTGCATTAGCCTGTTGTTGCTGTGCATTAGCCTGTTGTTGCTGTGCATTAGCCTGTTGTTGCTGTGCATTAGCCTGGGCCAGCTGCTTTAGTATGTCCTCCATGGCGTCACCGGGTTTGGGCTGTAGTATAGCCGCTCGAATCCAGAACATGTGCTACCGGGTCACCAGGGATGGATGCTACACCTCACCGGGCTGGCATGCCCGCATTCTCCACCATCTGTGAGGTAACGTGGTCGGCTGCACGGCAGAAGACACGGGATCCAGGCACCAAAGGTCACAGCACACGGTTTATTACACAAACCAAAAGTCCAACAACAGTATACATGTGCTCCCCGGGCAGACACTCAGGGAGTTGTGTTCACTCCCTCACACTAAGGCCCCACGCCCATGTTCCTGTTTCCTTTTAACCCTCCTTTCAGCCTGCAGGGAAACGGGATAAACCCTGGAGTGGAGTTGCTTTCTATGCATGGAGTGAGCACAACCGGGGCGAGACGTACCGGCCGTCATAGATAACCCCGGTCACAGTCTCACAATAAATATATATATATATATATATATATATATATATATATATATATATATATATATTTAGTGTGTGTGTGTGTGTGTATATATATATAAAAGAGAACTGTGGGCCTCATAAGCATTCTGTAAGCATTACGTGCCTATCAGTTATCATGTCCCCGGTGGCACTAAGCACCCACTCTGACAATGCGCTGGCGGCCGGGCAGGCTGCACCTCCACAAGGTACAGGGACTGGTTATGCCACGTGTCCTGTAGTTGTACAGCATAGAGGAATCACGGAGGATGGTGAGATGGTCGGCTATGCAATCCTTCACCATCTTCCTAAACCTTTCCCTCCTTGTCAGAGAACCCTGTGTATCAGAGCCTGGGCGCTGGGAGGGTCTATTGAACCTGTCCCAGATCTTTGATAGTGTCCCCTGCATCTGTCGGTCCCACGGTGTCTTTCCCTCTTCTCTATTCTGACCTCTGCCACCAGCATTGTCACATGGGAATTTTTGGACTATTTTGTTCAACTAGGGCCTTCTGGTTTTGCACCATTTTACTAAACCTCTCTGCCGCAGGAAGGAGACATGGAAAGTTCTTCTTGTAGATTGTGCACCCTTGTCGACCCAATCAGTAATCAGTGGTGGATAAAATGCATATAAAGCGAGGGTCACAGGAAAGGCAGCGGGACATAACGTCAGCCATGTGTGCCAGACCCCCAACAGGTAAGACTTCCCTGTCCCCACTAGGAGGACAACTACATTTACATATGTGACTGATATCAGCCCCTCTTATAACGCTCCAGTGCTGATATAACCCCAGACATTACATATGTGACTGATATCAGCCCCTCTTATAATGCTCCAATACTGATATAACCTCCAGACATTACATATGTGACTGATATCAGCCCCTCTTATAACGCTCCAGTGCTGATATAACCTCCAGACATTACATATGTGACTGATATCAGCCCCTCTTATAACGCTCCAGTGCTGATATAACCCCAGACATTACATATGTGACTGATATCAGCCCCTCTTATAATGCTCCAGTTCTGATATAACCTCCAGACATTACATATGTGACTGATATCAGCCCCTCTTATAACGCTCCAGTGCTGATATAACCCCAGACATTACATATGTGACTGATATCAGCCCCTCTTATAATGCTCCAGTGCTGATATAACCTCCAGACATTACATATGTGACTGATATCAGCCCCTCTTATAACGCTCCAGTGCTGATATAACCCCAGACATTACATATGTGACTGATATCAGCCCCTCTTATAATGCTCCAGTGCTGATATAACCTCCAGACATTACATATGTGACTGATATCAGCTCCTCTTATAACGCTCCAGTACTGATATAACCTCCAGACATTACATATGTGACTGATATCAGCCCCTCTTATAATGCTCCAGTGCTGATATAACCCCAGACATTACATATGTGACTGATATCAGCCCCTCTTATAACGCTCCAGTGCTGATATAACCCCAGACATTACATATGTGACTGATATCAGCCCCTCTTATAATGCTCCAGTGCGGATATAACCCCAGACATTACATATGTGACTGATATCAGCCCCTCTTATAATGCTCCAGTACTGATATAACCCCAGACATTACATATGTGACTGATATCAGCTCCTCTTATAATGCTCCAGTGCTGATATAACCTCCAGACATTACATATGTGACTGATATCAGCCCCTCTTATAATGCTCCAGTACTGATATAACCCCAGACATTACATATGTGACTGATATCAGCCCCTCTTATAATGCTCCAGTGCTGATATACCCTCCAGACATTACATATGTGACTGATATCAGCTCCTCTTATAACGCTCCAGTGCTGATATAACCTCCAGACATTACATATGTGACTGATATCAGCCCCTCTTATAACGCTCCAGTGCTGATATAACCTCCAGACATTACATATGTGACTGATATCAGCCCCTCTTATAATGCTCCAGTGCTGATATAACCTCCAGACATTACATATGTGACTGATATCAGCCCCTCCTATAATGCTCCAGTGCTGATATAACCCCAGACATTACATATGTGACTGATATCAGCCCCTCTTATAACGCTCCAGTGCTGATATAACCCCAGACACTACATATGTGACTGATATCAGCCCCTCTTATAACGCTCCAGTACTGATATAACCTCCAGACATTACATATGTGACTGATATCAGCCCCTCTTATAATGCTCCAGTGCTGATATAACCCCAGACATTACATATGTGACTGATATCATCCCCTCTTATAACGCTCCAGTGCTGATATAACCTCCAGACATTACATATGTGACTGATATCAGCTCCTCTTATAACGCTCCAGTGCTGATATAACCCCAGACATTACATATGTGACTGATATCAGCCCCTCTTATAATGCTCCAGTGCTGATATAACCCCAGACATTACATATGTGACTGATATCAGCCCCTCTTATAATGCTCCAGTGCTGATATAACCTCCAGACATTACATATGTGACTGATATCAGCCCCTCTTATAATGCTCCAGTGCTGATATAACCCCAGACATTACATATGTGACTGATATCAGCCCCTCTTATAATGCTCCAGTGCTGATATAACCCCAGACATTACATATGTGACTGATATCAGCCCCTCTTATAATGCTCCAGTGCTGATATAACCTCCAGATATTACATATGTGACTGATATCAGCCCCTCTTATAATGCTCCAGTGCTGATATAACCCCAGACATTACATATGTGACTGATATCAGCCCCTCTTATAATGCTCCAGTGCTGATATAACCTCCAGACATTACACATGTGACTGATATCAGCCCCTCTTATAATGCTCCAGTGCTGATATAACCCCAGACATTACATATGTGACTGATATCAGCCCCTCTTATAATGCTCCAGTGCTGATATAACCCCAGACATTACATATGTGACTGATATCAGCCCCTCTTATAATGCTCCATTGCTGATATAACCCCAGACATTACATATGTGACTGATATCAGCTCCTCTTATAACGCTCCAGTGCTGATATAACCCCAGACATTACATATGTGACTGATATCAGCCCCTCTTATAATGCTCCAGTGCTGATATAACCTCCAGACATTACATATGTGACTGATATCAGCCCCTCTTATAACGCTCCAGTGCTGATATAACCCCAGACACTACATATGTGACTGATATCAGCCCCTCTTATAACGCTCCAGTGCTGATATAACCCCAGACACTACATATGTGACTGATATCAGCCCCTCTTATAACGCTCCAGTACTGATATAACCTCCAGACATTACATATGTGACTGATATCAGCCCCTCTTATAATGCTCCAGTGCTGATATAACCCCAGACATTACATATGTGACTGATATCATCCCCTCTTATAACGCTCCAGTGCTGATATAACCTCCAGACATTACATATGTGACTGATATCAGCTCCTCTTATAACGCTCCAGTGCTGATATAACCCCAGACATTACATATGTGACTGATATCAGCCCCTCTTATAATGCTCCAGTGCTGATATAACCCCAGACATTACATATGTGACTGATATCAGCCCCTCTTATAATGCTCCAGTGCTGATATAACCTCCAGACATTACATATGTGACTGATATCAGCCCCTCTTATAATGCTCCAGTGCTGATATAACCCCAGACATTACATATGTGACTGATATCAGCCCCTCTTATAATGCTCCAGTGCTGATATAACCCCAGACATTACATATGTGACTGATATCAGCCCCTCTTATAATGCTCCAGTGCTGATATAACCTCCAGATATTACATATGTGACTGATATCAGCCCCTCTTATAATGCTCCAGTGCTGATATAACCCCAGACATTACATATGTGACTGATATCAGCCCCTCTTATAATGCTCCAGTGCTGATATAACCTCCAGACATTACACATGTGACTGATATCAGCCCCTCTTATAATGCTCCAGTGCTGATATAACCCCAGACATTACATATGTGACTGATATCAGCCCCTCTTATAATGCTCCAGTGCTGATATAACCCCAGACATTACATATGTGACTGATATCAGCCCCTCTTATAATGCTCCAGTGCTGATATAACCTCCAGATATTACATATGTGACTGATATCAGCCCCTCTTATAATGCTCCAGTGCTGATATAACCCCAGACATTACATATGTGACTGATATCAGCCCCTCTTATAATGCTCCAGTGCTGATATAACCTCCAGACATTACACATGTGACTGATATCAGCCCCTCTTATAACGCTCCAGTGCTGATATAACCCCAGACATTACACATGTGACTGATATCAGCCCCTCTTATAACGCTCCAGTGCTGATATAACCCCAGACATTACATATGTGACTGATATCAGCCCCTCTTATAACGCTCCAGTGCTGATATAACCTCCAGACATTACATATGTGACTGATATCAGCTCCTCTTATAACGCTCCAGTGCTGATATAACCCCAGACATTACATATGTGACTGATATCAGCCCCTCTTATAATGCTCCAGTGCTGATATAACCCCAGACATTACATATGTGACTGATATCAGCCCCTCTTATAATGCTCCAGTGCTGATATAACCTCCAGACATTACATATGTGACTGATATCAGCCCCTCTTATAATGCTCCAGTGCTGATATAACCCCAGACATTACATATGTGACTGATATCAGCCCCTCTTATAATGCTCCAGTGCTGATATAACCTCCAGACATTACACATGTGACTGATATCAGCCCCTCTTATAACGCTCCAGTGCTGATATAACCCCAGACATTACATATGTGACTGATATCAGCCCCTCTTATAATGCTCCAGTGCTGATATAACCCCAGACATTACATATGTGACTGATATCAGCCCCTCTTATAATGCTCCAGTGCTGATATAACCTCCAGACATTACATATGTGACTGATATCAGCCCCTCTTATAATGCTCCAGTGCTGATATAACCCCAGACATTACATATGTGACTGATATCAGCCCCTCTTATAATGCTCCAGTGCTGATATAACCTCCAGACATTACATATGTGACTGATATCAGCCCCTCTTATAATGCTCCAGTGCTGATATAACCCCAGACATTACATATGTGACTGATATCAGCCCCTCTTATAATGCTCCAGTGCTGATATAACCTCCAGACATTACACATGTGACTGATATCAGCCCCTCTTATAACGCTCCAGTGCTGATATAACCCCAGACATTACATATGTGACTGATATCAGCCCCTCTTATAATGCTCCAGTGCTGATATAACCCCAGACATTACATATGTGACTGATATCAGCCCCTCTTATAATGCTCCAGTGCTGATATAACCTCCAGACATTACATATGTGACTGATATCAGCCCCTCTTATAATGCTCCAGTGCTGATATAACCCCAGACATTACATATGTGACTGATATCAGCCCCTCTTATAATGCTCCAGTGCTGATATAACCTCCAGACATTACACATGTGACTGATATCAGCCCCTCTTATAACGCTCCAGTGCTGATATAACCCCAGACATTACATATGTGACTGATATCAGCCCCTCTTATAACTCTCCAGTACTGATATAACCCCAGACATTACATATGTGACTGATATCAGCCCCTCTTATAATGCTCCGGTGCTGATATAACCTCCAGACATTACACATGTGACTGATATCAGCCCCTCTTATAACGCTCCAGTGCTGATATAACCCCAGACATTACATATGTGACTGATATCAGCCCCTCTTATAACGCTCCGGTGCTGATATAACCTCCAGACATTACATATGTGACTGATATCAGCCCCTCTTATAACTCTCCAGTACTGATATAACCCCAGACATTACATATGTGACTGATATCCGCCCCTCTTATAACGCTCCAGTGCTGATATAACCCCAGACATTACATATGTGACTGATATCAGCCCCTCTTATAATGCTCCAGTGCTGATATAACCTCCAGACATTACATATGTGACTGATATCAGCCCCTCTTATAACGCTCCAGTGCTGATATATGTTGCAGACAGGAGTATAACGCCTGCAGCCTCTCTTCTTCCTGAGGTTATAGCAGAGGTATAATAGGACATGTAGCGCCCTTCATCCTCTTTATCCATCTCTAGATCTCAGGAGCAGCGCTCCCAAGGTCATCATCACTCTGTTCCTCGCCATTTCCTCGCCATATCCAGGCTCGGGTCTGTAAGAAGCTGCGGATTATCTGGACCTGATGACCTCGAGCAGAGAATATCACTCATCTACCAGTCATTTTGCTGCTGGCGGAGAAGAGGGTCTGGTGTGTGCAGTGGGGGGGCCGCCATGTGTCCGGGCACTCTGCAGCGCGCCCACTAGGAACCCTCTGCCAGGAATGATCCATGTATCTGCATTAAAAGGCCGAACTCCTCCATGGAATATGGATTAGATCTCTGCTTGCTGTCAGTGAACAAGAACATTGTTGTGTATTTCCAAAGGCATCAACACAAGTGTAAGATCTGATTTTCTTCCGTGTCAGTTAGATGGATCTCTATTCAATGACAGCAAGCAGAGACCCTGAAAATGGTGAAGACCGGAAGCAGCAGGTGTATAGGAAAGCTGCAATGAACATCATTTGTAAATCTGGAAAACCCCTTTAATAAGTGGACGCTGCCGCTCAGGAGGCTCCTCGGCCTTCTCCCTTCGTGAAGAGTCCAGTGTAAAAAAAAAAAAAAAAAATGCTGGAAAAACGGTTATAAAAAAGACTTCAAGATTACCGAGAAAGACGCTTTCTGCAGATGAAATATGGACTTTTTTTGCCGCCTGAAAAAGCCGTTGTGTGCACAAACCCCTACAGGCAACATGGGGCGATGCCGTGTAGGGCGCGCGAGTCCTGGGGCATTAAGCTGCTTTCACACATCCGGTTTTTCTGTGCGGCACAATCCGGCTCTTTGCAGAAAAAATGCAACCGTTTTTTTTTTGCCGCCGGTTGCGTTTTTTTTGCATAGACTTACATGAGTGCCGTATTGTGCCGCATGGGCTTGTGTTCGGTCCGGTTTTTGCCGCATGCGGCAGATTTAGCCGATGTGGCGGCCGGATGGAACGTTGCCTGGCACGTTTTTTGTCCAGCAAAAAAAAAAAAATCGCATCGTGCCGCATCCGGCAAATACTGCATCCGGCATGCGTTGTTTCCACTGCGCATGCTCAGTAGCCTGCCGCAAGCGGCAAAAAACGGACGGGCCGCATGTAAAAAACTTATGCAAAGGATACCGTTTTGTCGCCACATCCATTGCATAGGTTTTAGAGCCGGATTGGCCGCCTCTGCTAAAACCGGAGGTGTGAAAGCAGCCTCACGGAGGCGGCTCGCGGTCCTGGATATTGGGGGGCGTCACCAATCACCCGCTGTTTTGTCAACAGGACACAAGTCTTGTGGACATTTAGTATTAATTGCCCAGAAAAGTCTCACAAGGTGAAAAGAAGGAAATTAATCATCTTGTGGCATCCAGAGCGCGCCGCACCCCAAACACAAGCAAGATAAGATCACAACCTGTGGCTGCAAGCTCACACTGATAAATAGTCATAGACCTACAATGGGGGGAGGGGAGAAAGCCGCACCCAGACTCCTCTGCCCACCTCAAAGCCCCCAGTTTCCCCATCCAGACCCTTCTGTTTTCCTCTAGACCCCTATGGAAACTCTTCTTCCTATAATGCTACTTTCACACATCCGGATTTTTGCTCTGCGGCACAATACGGCATTCTGCAGAAAAACCGCAACCGGCTTTTGTAACGCCGGTTGCTGTTTTTTTTGCATAGACTTACATTGGTGCCGTATTGTGCCGCAGGGGCTTGCGTTCGGTCCGGTTTTTGCCGCATGCGGCAGATTTAGCCGATGCCGCGGCCGGATCGAACGTTCTCTGCAACGTTTTTTGCTCCGGCAAAAAACACTGCATCGCGCCGCATCCGGCCGCTGCGGCGCATTTTTCAATGCATACCTATGGAGGCCGGATGCGGCGCGATGCGGAAAAAAACGCATCCGGTCGCCGCATGCGGTTTTTTCCACTGCGCATACTCTGTAGCATGCCGCAACCGGAAAAAAACGGACGGGCCGCATGTAAAAACTTATGCAACGGATGCGGTGTTTTCGCCGCATCCGTTGCATAGTTTTCACAGCCGGATTGAGCCGCAGTGCTCAAACCGGATGTGTGAAAGTAGCCTAAGCCCCTTCCACCTCTGCTCCCCTCCAGACTCTTTTTTTATTTCCAGACCTCTTAATCCCCCTTGAGACTTCTCTCTCCTCCTCCACATTTAAAGGGCATCTCAATAAATTACAATATCATCAAAAAGTTACTTATTTTAGTAATTCAATACAAAAAGAGAAACGCATATATTATATAGAGTCATTGCACACAGAGGGATCTATTTCACGTGTGTATTATATAGAGTCATTGCACACAGAGGGATCTACTTCACATGTGTATTATATATTATATAGAGTCATTGCACACAGAGGGATTTATTTCACGTGTGTATTATATATTATATAGTCATTACACACAGAGGGATCTATTTCACGTGTGTATTATATATTATATAGAGTCATTGCACACAGAGGGATCTATTTCACGTGTGTATTATATATTATATAGAGTCATTACACACAGAGGGATCTATTTCACGTGTATTATATATTATATAGACTCATTGCACACAGAGAGATCTATTTCACATGTATTATATATTATATAGACTCATTGCACACAGAGGGATCTATTTCACGTGTGTATTATATAGAGTCATTACACACAGAGGGATCTACTTCACATGTGTATTATATATTATATAGTCATTGCACACAGAGGGATCTATTTCACGTGTGTATTATATATTATATAGTCATTACACACAGAGGGATCTATTTCACGTGTGTATTATATATTATATAGAGTCATTGCACACAGAGGGATCTATTTCACGTGTGTATTATATATTATATAGAGTCATTACACACAGAGGGATCTATTTCACGTGTATTATATATTATATAGAGTCATTGCACACAGAGGGATCTATTTCACGTGTGTATTAAATAGTCATTACACACAGAGGGATCTACTTCACGTGTGTATTTTATATTATATAGAGTCATTGCACACAGAGGGATCTATTTCACGTGTGTATTATATATTATATAGTCAGTACACACAGAGGGATCTATTTTACGTGTGTATTATATATTATATAGAGTCATTGCACACAGAGGGATCTATTTCACGTGTGTATTATATATTACATAGAGTCATTGCACACAGAGGGATCTATTTCACGTGTGTATTAAATAGTCATTACACACAGAGGGATCTACTTCACGTGTGTATTTTATATTATATAGAGTCATTGCACACAGAGAGATCTATTTCATGTGTGTATTATATATTATGTAGAGTCATTACACACAGAGAGATCTATTTCATGTGTGTATTATATATTATGTAGAGTCATTACACACAGAGAGATCTATTTCATGTGTGTATTATATATTATGTAGAGTCATTACACACAGAGAGATCTATTTCACGTGTGTGTGTGACGCCGTGGCAAAACCAGGTAGTCACACATTAGGCCCCCGCATAACACCTTCTCTTACCTAGGTCACATACAGCCGACCTGAAACCCTAGTCACCCCCCTCAGGGCAAGACAGGCACACCAGTGGGCGGGACCAGGCGGTTGGACACACCCACTAGGGGTCTGGACAGCCCGGGGTGGGAAAACAAAGAGATTAAGTTTTAGTTCAAGTTGAGAGGAGTGGAGGCTGGGGCTAGGTGTAGCTCCAGCGGAGAAATTCAAGTTGAACGGTGCCAGGGTTGGAGCCCTGGTGCCTTGGCTAGGTGGCAGAGGTGGTCTCCGTCAGCAGGAGACGGGAAGATGGCTCGGCAGATCCGAGGAGGACCGGGACAGGGTTGGAGCCCACCGGTACCGACACCGGAGACCCGACCGGCCTAGCTAATCAACTGATTAAGGGCAGGATTGCAGGTCCTGTCCCAACCAAAGTCCCAAAAGCAGACAACCACCCACAGAGAGGGCTAGGCCAACCGCCAGGGCCCATAGATCCCACGTGTCAGCGTCAGCGGGCACGGCTCCTCAGGCACACAGAAATCCGGGAGCGGACTCCCGTGTTCCATACCAGGAAGTCTAAACACACAACCACAACAGTGCAGAGGAAGAGACGGCGACCACCAGCCCGGGTGGGGGACCGGAGTACAACCGGCCGCGGCGGCCGGCCACCAGCACCTTGGTTTACCAAAAGACTCGTGTGATTCATTTAATTGTGCGTAACCAACTATCCCCTGGTACGTCCGGGCGCGCAGGTCCCTGCCATCGCCAGACCCTGCACCAATACACTGGGTCCCGGGGCAACCATCCCTACCCACGGAGGGGTTAACATCCGGCTGCCACTACATCTCCCCCGGGTGTCCCACAACAGCAGCAGTGGTGTCCCACTTCACCACACGCCGTGGGTGGCGTCACGAACTGAATACGGCCAAGGCCGTACAACTACTTCCCCCTTTTCATTCGGCGGGTCCGGAGGACCCCTTGAGCCGTACCGTAGATCCGGATCCGAGCAGCTCTGGCTACTGGCACGGGGACAGCACATGTGTATTATATATTATATAGAGTCATTACACACAGAGGGATCTATTTCACATGTGTATTATATATTATATAGAGTCATTACACACAGAGGGATCTATTCTATATATTATATAGAGTCATTACACACAGGGATCTATTCTATATATTATATAGAGTCATTACAAAGAGGGATCTATTCTATATATTATATAGAGTCATTACACACAGAGGGATCTATTCTATATATTATATAGAGTCATTACACACAGAGGGATCTATTCTATATATTATATAGAGTCATTACACACAGGGATCTATTCTATATATTATATAGAGTCATTACACAGAGGGATCTATTCTATATATTATATAGAGTCATTACACACAGAGGGCTCTATTCTATATATTATATAGAGTCATTACACACAGAGAGATCTATTTCACATGTTTATTTCTGTTAATGTTGATGATTATGGATTACAGCCAATGAAAACCCAAAAGGCATAATCTCAGAAAATTAGAATATTATATAAGACCAACTGAAAACTGATGTTACACTCAGAAATGTTGGCGCCTCCTGAAAAGTCTGTGCAGTAAATGCCTCAATACTTGGTTGCGGCTTCTTTCCCATGAAGTCCTGCATCAATGCGGCGTGACATGGAGGTGATCAGCCTGTGGCACTGCTGAGGTGTTATGGAAGCCCAGGTTGCATTGATAGCCACCTTCAGCTCATCTGCATTGTTGGCTCTGGTGTCTCTCATACATTCTCTATGGGGTTTAGGTCAGGAGAATTTGCTGGACAATCAGTGATACTGTGGTTAGTAAACCAGGTATGGGTACTTTTGTCAGTGTGGACAGGGACCAAGTCCTGTTGGAAAATGACATTTCCATCTCCATAAAGCTTGTCGGCAGAGGGAAGCATGAAGTGCTGTACAATGTCCTGGTAGACGGCTGCGCTGACTTTGGTGTTGATAAAGCACAGTGGAGCTTCACCAGCAGATGACATGGCTCCCCAAACCATCACTGACTGTGGACACTTCACACTAGACCTCAGCAGCTTGGATTGTGGCCTCCTCTTCCTCCAGACTCTGGGACCGCGATTTACAAATGAAACACAAAATTTACTTTCCTCTGAAAACACCTTGGACCCTGAGAACAGTCCATTCTTTTTCTCCTTGGCCCAGGCAAGACGCCTCTGTCTTTGTCTATTGGTCATGAGGGGCATGACACAAGGAATGTGACACTTGTAGCCCATGTCCGGGATACGTCTGTGTGTGGTGGCTCTAGAAGCACCTACTCCAGCAGCGTCCGCTCCTTGTGAATCTCCCCCAAATTCCTGAATGGACTCTTCTTAACAATCCCATCAAGGCTGCGGTTATCCCGGTTACTTGTGCACCTTTTTTTTTACCATACTTTTTCCTTCCATTCAACTTTCCATTAATATGCTTGGATACAGCACTCTGAACAGACAGCTTCTTTACCATTGACCTTTTCTTGCTTACCCACCTCGTGGAATGTGTCAATGACTGCCTTCTGGACATTTGTCAAGTCAGCAGTCCACCTCATGATTGTGTAGCCTACTGAACCAGACTAAGGGACCATTTTAAACACTTAGGAAGCCTTTACAGGTGATTTGAGATAATTATTCTAATTTTCTGATATAATGACTTTTGGGTTTTCATTGGCTGTAAGCCATAATCATTAACATTAACAAAAATAAACACGTGAAATAGATCCCTCTGTGTGTAATGACTCTATATAATAAAGACGTGAAATAGATCCCTCTGTGTGTAATAACTATATATAATAAAGACGTGAAATAGATCCCTCTGTGTGTCATGACTCTATATAATATATAGGAATAGATCCCTCTGTGTGTCATGACTCTATATACTGTAATATATAGGAATAGATCCCTCTGTGTGTCATGACTCTATATACTGTAATATATAGGAATAGATCCCTCTGTGTGTCATGACTCTATATACTGTAATATATAGGAATAGATCCCTCTGTGTGTCATGACTCTATATACTGTAATATATGGGAATAGATCCCTCTGTGTGTCATGACTCTATATACTGTAATATATAGGAATAGATTCCTCTGTGTGTCATGACTCTATATAATATATAGGAATAGATCCCTCTGTGTGTCATGACTCTATATACTGTAATATATAGGAATAGATCCCTCTGTGTGTCATGACTCTATATACTGTAATATATAGGAATAGATCCCTCTGTGTGTCATGACTCTATATACTGTAATATATGGGAATAGATCCCTCTGTGTGTCATGACTCTATATACTGTAATATATAGGAATAGATTCCTCTGTGTGTCATGACTCTATATAATATATAGGAATAGATCCCTCTGTGTGTCATGACTCTATATACTGTAATATATAGGAATAGATCCCTCTGTGTGTAATGACTCTATATAATATGTGTTTCCCTTTTTGTATTAAATTACTGAAATAAATTAACTTTTGATGATATTCTAATTTTATTGAGAAGCACTTGTATCGGTCGCCTTCTGACCACTCCACCACGCCAGTCATCCAGCCCTCCTCCCTTCCAGACTCCTCTCTTCCAGTCCCAGACAGCTCTATCCTAGTGCAGACTCCTCTGTCTTCCCCCGAAGGTCTCTGTCCCCATTCCTTCTCCAGATCCTTTCCACCCACATCAAACCCCTCTGTCCCCCACCAGACCATCACCCCATCCACAACCCTCTGTTACCCTCTAGACTTCTCTGTCCTCCTCCACATATATATGTCCCCTTCATACCACTGATCACCACGCTAGTCGTCCATCCCTTCCAGGCTCCTCTCTTCCACTCCCAGACAGTTCTATCCTCCGCTAGAGTCCTTTGTCCTATTCCACAGTCCTCTGTCCCCCCCAGACCCTCTCTCCATCCAATCAACAACCCTCTGTTCCCCTCTAGACTCCTCTGTCCCCCCCAGGCCCTCTCTCCATCCAATCAACAACCCTCTGTTCCCCTCTAGACTCCTCTGTCCCCCCCAGACCCTCTCCCCATTAAATCAACAACCCTCTGTTCCCCTCTAGACTCCTCTGTCCCCCCCAGGCCCTCTCCCCATTAAATCAACAACCCTCTGTTCCCCTCTAGACTCCTCTGTCCCCCCCAGACCCTCTCTCCATCCAATCAACAACCCTCTGTTCCCCTCTAGACTCCTCTGTCCTCCCGATCACCCTGTCATGCACAGATTTCACTGTTCCCCACATCAGTTGTATCCCAGTTAAACTTCTATCTCCCGCTTCAAACCCCTCTTTCTTCCTTCATACTCCTCTGTCCTACTCCAGAACTCCTGGATTCAGTGGTCCTGAGTAGTGATGAGCGAGTACTAAAAAGCTCGGGTGCTCGAAGCTCGGGCCGAGCCTCCCAAGATACTCGTGTACTCGGCCCGAGCAACGAGCCCAATGTTATCCTATGGGAGACCCGAGTATTTTTGTGAAATGACCTCCCGGCAGCATGGAGAAACCCTAAAAATGGCACAAAAGTCTCAGAAGAGTGCTCAAATGACATGGCAACAGCATGGGGAAGACCCCTTGAAGCATTTATCACTCAAAAGTCACAGCTGTGAACAATTTTGTCCGCGTTTTACGCCATTTTTACGGACTCACCAGAAAACCTTCCAAAATGACCCCAAAATGATTTTTCATGGCAGAAATGTTAAGGGCACATACCCAATAGTGAGATAGAGCTGGTGTATGTTACTTTTTGAGATTAATACATGAAAGATTTTACGTGAAAACATTGTGTGGCACTCCGATGTCCCTGAGAAGAGACGTACATGAAGGCCTCTTGAGTCTAATGTGCCCATTTTGAGGAAGTGAGTCTTTGTAGTATTTTCCTTTGCCAGGGCAGTACAAAATTGTGAGGTTCACCAATGTCCCTGGATAGAGACGTGCATGATGGCCTGTAAACCTGAAGTGCCCATTGTAAGGAAGTGGGTCTATTTTAGTATAGCCCTTTGCCAGGGCAGCCAAAAATTGGGAGGCTCCACATTGTCCCTGGATAGAGACGTGCATGATGGCCTGTAAACCTGAAGTGCCCATTGTAAGGAAGTGGGTCTATTTCAGTATAGCCCTTTGCCAGGGCAGCCAAAAATTGGGAGGCTCCACATTGTCCCTGGATAGAGACGTGCATGATGGCCTGTAAACCTGAAGTGCCCATTGTAAGGAAGTGGGTCTATTTTAGTATAGCCCTTTGCCAGGGCAGCCAAAAATTGGGAGGCTCCACATTGTCCCTGGATAGAGACGTGCATGATGGCCTGTAAACCTGAAGTGCCCATTGTAAGGAAGTGGGTCTATTTCAGTATAGCCCTTTGCCAGGGCAGCCAAAAATTGGGAGGCTCCACATTGTCCCTGGATAGAGACGTGCATGATGGCCTGTAAACCTGAAGTGCCCATTGTAAGGAAGTGGGTCTATTTCAGTATAGCCCTTTGCCAGGGCAGCCAAAAATTGGGAGGCTCCACATTATCCCTGGATAGAGACGTGCATGATGGCCTGTAAACCTGAAGTGCCCATTGTAAGGAAGTGGGTCTATTTTAGTATAGCCCTTTGCCAGGGCAGCCAAAAATTGGGAGGCTCCACATTGTCCCTGGATAGAGACGTGCATGATGGCCTGTAAACCTGAAGTGCCCATTGTAAGGAAGTGGGTCTATTTCAGTATAGCCCTTTGCCAGGGCAGCCAAAAATTGGGAGGCTCCACATTGTCCCTGGATAGAGACGTGCATGATGGCCTGTAAACCTGAAGTGCCCATTGTAAGGAAGTGGGTCTATTTCAGTATAGCCCTTTGCCAGGGCAGCCAAAAATTGGGAGGCTCCACATTGTCCCTGGATAGAGACGTGCATGATGGCCTGTAAACCTGAAGTGCCCATTGTAAGGAAGTGGGTCTATTTTAGTATAGCCCTTTGCCAGGGCAGCCAAAAATTGGGAGGCTCCACATTGTCCCTGGATAGAGACGTGCATGATGGCCTGTAAACCTGAAGTGCCCATTGTAAGGAAGTGGGTCTATTTCAGTATAGCCCTTTGCCAGGGCAGCCAAAAATTGGGAGGCTCCACATTGTCCCTGGATAGAGACGTGCATGATGGCCTGTAAACCTGAAGTGCCCATTGTAAGGAAGTGGGTCTATTTCAGTATAGCCCTTTGCCAGGGCAGCCAAAAATTGGGAGGCTCCACATTGTCCCTGGATAGAGACGTGCATGATGGCCTGTAAACCTGAAGTGCCCATTGTAAGGAAGTGGGTCTATTTTAGTATAGCCCTTTGCCAGGGCAGCCAAAAATTGGGAGGCTCCACATTGTCCCTGGATAGAGACGTGCATGATGGCCTGTAAACCTGAAGTGCCCATTGTAAGGAAGTGGGTCTATTTCAGTATAGCCCTTTGCCAGGGCAGCCAAAAATTGGGAGGCTCCACATTGTCCCTGGATAGAGACGTGCATGATGGCCTGTAAACCTGAAGTGCCCATTGTAAGGAAGTGGGTCTATTTCAGTATAGCCCTTTGCCAGGGCAGCCAAAAATTGGGAGGCTCCACATTGTCCCTGGATAGAGACGTGCATGATGGCCTGTAAACCTGAAGTGCCCATTGTAAGGAAGTGGGTCTATTTTAGTATAGCCCTTTGCCAGGGCAGCCAAAAATTGGGAGGCTCCACATTGTCCCTGGATAGAGACGTGCATGATGGCCTGTAAACCTGAAGTGCCCATTGTAAGGAAGTGGGTCTATTTCAGTATAGCCCTTTGCCAGGGCAGCCAAAAATTGGGAGGCTCCACATTGTCCCTGGATAGAGACGTGCATGATGGCCTGTAAACCTGAAGTGCCCATTGTAAGGAAGTGGGTCTATTTTAGTATAGCCCTTTGCCAGGGCAGCCAAAAATTGGGAGGCTCCACATTGTCCCTGGATAGAGACGTGCATGATGGCCTGTAAACCTGAAGTGCCCATTGTAAGGAAGTGGGTCTATTTTAGTATAGCCCTTTGCCAGGGCAGCCAAAAATTGGGAGGCTCCACATTGTCCCTGGATAGAGACGTGCATGATGGCCTGTAAACCTGAAGTGCCCATTGTAAGGAAGTGGGTCTATTTCAGTATAGCCCTTTGCCAGGGCAGCCAAAAATTGGGAGGCTCCACATTGTCCCTGGATAGAGACGTGCATGATGGCCTGTAAACCTGAAGTGCCCATTGTAAGGAAGTGGGTCTATTTCAGTATAGCCCTTTGCCAGGGCAGCCAAAAATTGGGAGGCTCCACATTGTCCCTGGATAGAGACGTGCATGATGGCCTGTAAACCTGAAGTGCCCATTGTAAGGAAGTGGGTCTATTTCAGTATAGCCCTTTGCCAGGGCAGCCAAAAATTGGGAGGCTCCACATTGTCCCTGGATAGAGACGTGCATGATGGCCTGTAAACCTGAAGTGCCCATTGTAAGGAAGTGGGTCTATTTCAGTATAGCCCTTTGCCAGGGCAGCCAAAAATTGGGAGGCTCCACATTGTCCCTGGATAGAGACGTGCATGATGGCCTGTAAACCTGAAGTGCCCATTGTAAGGAAGTGGGTCTATTTCAGTATAGCCCTTAGGCAGGGCAGCCAAAAATTGGGAGGCTCCACATTGTCCCTGGGTAGAGACGTGCATGAGGGCCTCAAAACATTAAGTGTCCATTTTAAGGAAGTGGGTCTATTTCAGTATAGCCCTTTGCCAGGGCAGCCAAAAATTGGGAGGCTCCACATTGTCCCTGGATAGAGACGTGCATGATGGCCTGTAAACCTGAAGTGCCCATTGTAAGGAAGTGGGTCTATTTCAGTATAGCCCTTTGCCAGGGCAGCCAAAAATTGGGAGGCTCCACATTGTCCCTGGGTAGAGACGTGCATGATGGCCTCAAAACATTAAGTGTCCATTTTAAGGAAGTGGGTCTATTTCAGTATAGCCCTTTGCCAGGGCAGCCAAAAATTGGGAGGCTCCACATTGTCCCTGGATAGAGACGTGCATGATGGCCTGTAAACCTGAAGTGCCCATTGTAAGGAAGTGGGTGTATTTCAGTATAGCCCTTAGGCAGGGCAGCCAAAAATTGGGAGGCTCCACGTTGTCCCTGGGTAGAGACGTGCATGAGGGCCTCAAAACATTGTTCCCATTGCAAAGGAGCGGGTCTCCTGTCGTTGTAATGTCCATTCTGCAAAGAATGGGCGAAAAAATTTACCACTGGGGGTATACCTGAAACAAAGACCTAACTATTGTAACGGTCATCATGATGGCGCATGAGGAGAAGGAGGAGCAGTCCAGCGATTATCCAAAGTCGAGAAGTGTACCCATGGGTGAGTGGAGGTACATGGCAAACTTTAAACTCCGCTCTCATTTGCTGGTGGTGTGGTGAAGTCTGGCCCAATCCAACCCTTGTTCATCTTTATCAGAGTCAGCCTGTCAGCATTTTCAGTTGACAGGCGGGTGCGTTTATCTGTAATGATTCCACCTGCGGCACTAAAAACACGCTCTGACAAAACGCTAGCAGCAGGGCAGGCCAGGACTTCCAAGGCGTAGAGAGCCAATTCATGCCACGTGTCCAGCTTGGATACCCAATAATTGTAAGGCACAGAGGAATGTCGGAGTACAGTTGTTCGATCTGCAAGGTACTCCTTCAGCATCTGGGCAAACTTAGGATTTCTTGTGGCACTACCCCGCACCTCAGGGGCTGTGGTACGTGAGGGGCTGAGAAAACTGTCCCACATCTTAAAGACTGTTCCCCTACCTCTGGCGGATTGGACTTGTGCCTCTCTCGGCTGTACGCCTCGGTTGTCCACTGATTCCTGACCTATGCCGCTAGCGTTTTGTGAGGGGAATGCTTTGCCTACTTCCGTGAGTATGGCCTTCCGAAACTGCTGCATTTTGGTTGACCTCTCCTCCACGGGAATAAGAGACAAAAAGTTCTCCTTGTAGCGTGGGTCTAACAGTGTTACCAACCAGTAATGATTGTCGGCCAAGATGTTCTTAACGCGAGGGTCACGAGACAGGCAGCTTACCATAAAGTCAGCCATGTGCGCCAGACTCTTAACAGCCAGGACTTCAGTAGCCTGACCAACAAGATGACTGAACATGCTGTCCTCCTCCTCCTCCTCCTCCTCCTCCTCCTCATCTACCCTGTCCTCTGGCCAGCCACGCTGAATCGAGGATATGACTGGTGTGCATGTCATATCCTCAATTTGGCCGGAGAGTTGCTCCATGTCTTCATCCTCCTCCTCGTCATAGTCCTCCACTGCACGTTGTGATGAGACGAGGCTGGGCTGTGTGTTATCACCCACACCCACTACTGTTTCTTGCTGCAACTCATCGCGCTCCGCCTGCAATGCATCATGTTTGTTTTTCAGCAGGGACCGTTTTAGAAGGCAGAGTAGCGGTATGGTGACGCTAATAATGGCGTCATCACCACTCACCATCTTGGTGGAGTCCTCAAAGTTTTGGAGGATGGTACATAGGTCTGACATCCATCTCCACTCCTCAGGTGTTATGTGTGGAGTTTGACCCATTTCCCGACGGCTTAGGTGATGCAGGTACTCAACAACTGCCCTCTTCTGCTCACATATCCTGACCAACATGTGCAGAGTTGAATTCCAACGCGTGGGGACATCACACACCAGTCTGTGAGCCGGAAGATGCAAACGGCGCTGAAAGCCGGCAAGGCCGGCTGAAGCAGTAGGTGACTTTCGAAAATGTGCAGACAGGCGGCGAACTTTTACCAGCAGATCAGACAGCTCTGGGTATGACTTTATAAACCGCTGAACCACGAGGTTGAGCACATGGGCCACGCATGGAACATGTGTCAGCTGGCCTCGCCTCAAAGCCGCCACCAGGTTCCGGCCATTGTCACAAACGACCTTTCCTGGCTTTAGGTTCAGAGGTGTGAGCCAGTGATCTGCCTGCTGTTTCAGAGCTGTCCACAGCTCTTCTGCATTGTGGGGTTTGTCACCTATGCAGATTAGCTTCAGCACAGCCTGTTGCCGCTTCGCCGAGGCAGTGCTGCAGTGCTTCCAGCTTGTGACTGGTGTGGAGGGCACAGTGGATGAGGATGCGCAGGAGGAGGAGGAGGCTGAAGAGCATGACATTCCGGAGCTGTAGAGTGTGGGTGAAACACTGACTGAGGTAGGGCCTGCAAACCTTGGTGTGGGAAGGACGTGTTCCGTCCCTCGCTCAGACTGGGTCCCAGCTTCCACAATATTAACCCAGTGTGCCGTCAACGAGATGTAGCGGCCTTGCCCACAAGCACTTGTCCACGTGTCTGTGGTTAGGTGGACCTTGGGTGAAACAGCGTTGTTCAGGGCACGTGTGATGTTTTGTGACACGTGGTTATGCAACGCGGGGACGGCACACCGGGAGAAATAGTGGCGGCTGGGGACCGAGTAACGTGGGACAGCTGCCGCCATCAGGTCACGGAATGCTTCTGTCTCCACCAGCCTAAAAGGCAACATTTCCAGCGCAAGCAGTCGCGAAATGTTAGCATTTAGAACTGTGGCATGTGGGGTGTTGGCAGTGTATTTGCGCCTGCGTTCAAAGGTTTGCTGAATGGATAACTGAACGCTGCGCTGGGACAAGGACGTGCTTGATGATGGTGTTCTTTCTGCGTAGGCAACTGCAGGTGCAGGAGTGGAGGAGGCTTGTTCGCAGGCAGCATGGACAGAGGATTGGCTCGCATGCACAACCAGCGAAGACGTAGCAGTGACATCAGCAAGCACTGCTCCTCGACTCTGTTGTACTTCCCACAAAGTCGGGTGCTTGGCTGACATGTGCCTGATCATGCTGGTGGTGGTCAGGCTGCTAGTTTTGGTACCCCTGCTGATGCTGGCACGGCAGGTGTTGCAAATGGCCTTTTTTGAATCATCTGGATCCAACTTAAAAAACTGCCAGACTCGTGAAGACCTAACATTTGTACAGGCACCTTGTGTCGTCGTGTTGTTCCGGGGAACGGTTGCCTGACTTCTGCCTGGGGCCACCACCCTGCTTCTTACTGCCTGTTGTGATGCTACGCCTCCCTCCCCCTGTGCACTGCTGTCCTCGCTCTGCATATCCTCCTGCCAGGTTGGGTCAGTTACTGGATCATCCACCACGTCGTCTTCCTCTTCCGCACCCTGCTCCTCCTCCTGACTTGCTGACAATTGTGTCTCATCATCGTCCACCACTTGTTGAGACACGTTGCCAACTTCGTGAGAACGTGGCTGCTCAAATATTTGGCCATCTGTACAGACGATCTCCTCATGACCCACTTCAATATGAGCTGGCGAGAGGCCAGAATGTGTGAATGGAAACGTGAACAGCTCTTCCGAGTGTCCAAGTGTGGGATCATTAATGTCCGAGGAGGACGTGTACTCAGCCTGGTGGTAGGAAGGAGGATCAGGTTCAGAAATGTGCGGTGCAGTATCACGGCTACTGACACTTGACCGTGTGGAAGACAGAGTGTTTGTGGTGGTGCCAATCTGACTGGAAGCATTATCCGCTATCCAACTAACAACCTGTTGACACTGGTCTTGGTTCAAGAGCGGTGTACTGCTGCGGTCCCCAAGAATTTGGGACAGGACGTGCGAGCGACTAGATGTGGCCCTTTGTTGTGGCGAAATTAGAGCTTGCCCACGACCTCGGCCTCTGCCTGCACCACCATCACGTCCACTTCCTTGTTCCTTGCCAATGCCCTTGCGCATTTTGCAATGCTGTGCACTGCTGACGTGTATATTCACTACTTGTGCGTTATATCAAAGTTTCTGGAAATTGCACACAAGTGCACCTGTACGCTGCCACCGACAGGCACACACGTGCGGTTTTTAAATGCAAGCACGGACGCACTAAGAACCTAACACAGGTTTTAGGAGCAAAAATTAAGAACTCTGACACTATCAGCCACTGCTGACTGACGTGTATTATACACTACACTTGTGCGTTATATAATAGTTTGGTAAAAACGCACACCAGTGCACCTGTACGCTGCCACCAACAGGCACACACGTGCGGTTTTAAAAACCAAGCACGGACGCAATAATAACCTAACACAGGTTTTAGGAGCAAAAATTAAGAACTCTGACACTATCAGCCACTGCTGACTGACGTGTATTATACACTACACTTGTGCGTTATATAATAGTTTGGTAAACGCACACCAGTGCACCTGTACGCTGCCACCAACAGGCACACACGTGCGGTTTTAAAAACCAAGCACGGACGCAATAATAACCTAACACAGGTTTTAGGAGCAAAAATTAAGAACTCTGACACTATCAGCCACTGCTGACTGACGTGTATTATACACTACACTTGTGCGTTATATAATAGTTTGGTAAAAACGCACACCAGTGCACCTGTACGCTGCCACCAACAGGCACACACGTGCGGTTTTAAAAACCAAGCACGGACGCAATAATAACCTAACACAGGTTTTAGGAGCAAAAATTAAGAACTCTGACACTATCAGCCACTGCTGACTGACGTGTATTATACACTACACTTGTGCGTTATATAATAGTTTGGTAAAAACGCACACCAGTGCACCTGTACGCTGCCACCAACAGGCACACACGTGCGGTTTTAAAAACCAAGCACGGACGCAATAATAACCTAACACAGGTTTTAGGAGCAAAAATTAAGAACTCTGACACTATCAGCCACTGCTGACTGACGTGTATTATACACTACACTTGTGCGTTATATAATAGTTTGGTAAACGCACACCAGTGCACCTGTACGCTGCCACCAACAGGCACACACGTGCGGTTTTAAAAACCAAGCACGGACGCAATAATAACCTAACACAGGTTTTAGGAGCAAAAATTAAGAACTCTGACACTATCAGCCACTGCTGACTGACGTGTATTATACACTACACTTGTGCGTTATATAATAGTTTGGTAAAAACGCACACCAGTGCACCTGTACGCTGCCACCAACAGGCACACACGTGCGGTTTTAAAAACCAAGCACGGACGCAATAATAACCTAACACAGGTTTTAGGAGCAAAAATTAAGAACTCTGACACTATCAGCCACTGCTGACTGACGTGTATTATACACTACACTTGTGCGTTATATAATAGTTTGGTAAACGCACACCAGTGCACCTGTACGCTGCCACCAACAGGCACACACGTGCGGTTTTAAAAACCAAGCACGGACGCAATAATAACCTAACACAGGTTTTAGGAGCAAAAATTAAGAACTCTGACACTATCAGCCACTGCTGACTGACGTGTATTATACACTACACTTGTGCGTTATATAATAGTTTGGTAAAAACGCACACCAGTGCACCTGTACGCTGCCACCAACAGGCACACACGTGCGGTTTTAAAAACCAAGCACGGACGCAATAATAACCTAACACAGGTTTTAGGAGCAAAAATTAAGAACTCTGACACTATCAGCCACTGCTGACTGACGTGTATTATACACTACACTTGTGCGTTATATAATAGTTTGGTAAAAACGCACACCAGTGCACCTGTACGCTGCCACCAACAGGCACACACGTGCGGTTTTAAAAACCAAGCACGGACGCAATAATAACCTAACACAGGTTTTAGGAGCAAAAATTAAGAACTCTGACACTATCAGCCACTGCTGACTGACGTGTATTATACACTACACTTGTGCGTTATATAATAGTTTGGTAAACGCACACCAGTGCACCTGTACGCTGCCACCAACAGGCACACACGTGCGGTTTTAAAAACCAAGCACGGACGCAATAATAACCTAACACAGGTTTTAGGAGCAAAAATTAAGAACTCTGACACTATCAGCCACTGCTGACTGACGTGTATTATACACTACACTTGTGCGTTATATAATAGTTTGGTAAACGCACACCAGTGCACCTGTACGCTGCCACCAACAGGCACACACGTGCGGTTTTAAAAACCAAGCACGGACGCAATAATAACCTAACACAGGTTTTAGGAGCAAAAATTAAGAACTCTGACACTATCAGCCACTGCTGACTGACGTGTATTATACACTACACTTGTGCGTTATATAATAGTTTGGTAAAAACGCACACCAGTGCACCTGTACGCTGCCACCAACAGGCACACACGTGCGGTTTTAAAAACCAAGCACGGACGCACTAAGAACCTAACACAGGTTTTAGGAGCAAAAATTAAGAACTCTGACACTATCAGCCACTGCTGACTGACGTGTATTATACACTACACTTGTGCGTTATATAATAGTTTGGTAAACGCACACCAGTGCACCTGTACGCTGCCACCAACAGGCACACACGTGCGGTTTTAAAAACCAAGCACGGACGCAATAATAACCTAACACAGGTTTTAGGAGCAAAAATTAAGAACTCTGACACTATCAGCCACTGCTGACTGACGTGTATTATACACTACACTTGTGCGTTATATAATAGTTTGGTAAACGCACACCAGTGCACCTGTACGCTGCCACCAACAGGCACACACGTGCGGTTTTAAAAACCAAGCACGGACGCAATAATAACCTAACACAGGTTTTAGGAGCAAAAATTAAGAACTCTGACACTATCAGCCACTGCTGACTGACGTGTATTATACACTACACTTGTGCGTTATATAATAGTTTGGTAAACGCACACCAGTGCACCTGTACGCTGCCACCAACAGGCACACACGTGCGGTTTTAAAAACCAAGCACGGACGCAATAATAACCTAACAGGTTTTTTTGGGGAGCGACAATTACAGTACAGACAAGTCAGACACTATCTGGACTGTTTTACACTGTGTACACCAGCCCCAGATATGAAGGCTGGTATACGGTCACCACTACCCTGCCTGCCTGCCTGCCTGTATACTGCTACAATAGTCCTGACAAGGACTCTTTTGGTCACTAGCCTGTATTCAGACCTGGCTATACCCTGCCTGTATATAGCAACAATAGTCCTGAGAAGGACTCTGCTACTGTACTCCGACCTGGCTATACCCTGCCTGCCTGTATACAACTAGAATAGTCCTGAGAAGGACTTTTGGTCACACTGTTTGCAGCCCTGCAACTGAAAAAGCTATAAAGGGCCGCAAAGCTTTCCCTGAATCAGCGACACTCTCCCTACACTCACTGTCAGAATAGCTGTGAGCAGAGCACAGCGCGCCGGCCTATATAAAGGCTCGGTGACGCTGTGCAGGCCGGCCAATCACTGCAATTCCACAACTAACAGGGCTGTGGCATTGCAGTGGTCTGCCAGCCAATCCCTGCATGAGGGCTGGCTCTCAAAAGAGCGCCAACATGCAGAAATGAAGACCACGAGTAAAGCACGAGTATCGCGAGATTACTCGGTCCCCGCCGAGCAGCCCGAGTACAGTGATACTCGTGCGAGTACCGAGTAGTGACAAGCATGCTCGCTCATCACTACTCAGGACTAGTGATGAGCGAGCATGCTTGTCACTACTCGGTACTCGCACGAGTATCACTGTACTCGGGCTGCTCGGCGGGGACCGAGTAATCTCGCGATACTCGTGCTTTACTCGTGGTCTTCATTTCTGCATGTTGGCGCTCTTTTGAGAGCCAGCCCTCATGCAGGGATTGGCTGGCAGACCACTGCAATGCCACAGCCCTGTTAGTTGTGGAATTGCAGTGATTGGCCGGCCTGCACAGCGTCACCGAGCCTTTATATCGGCCGGCGCGCTGTGCTCTGCTCACAGCTATTCTGACAGTGAGTGTAGGGAGAGTGTCGCTGATTCAGGGAAAGCTTTGCGGCCCTTTATAGCTTTTTCAGTTGCAGGGCTGCAAACAGTGTGACCAAAAGTCCTTCTCAGGACTATTCTAGTTGTATACAGGCAGGCAGGGTATAGCCAGGTCGGCGTACAGTAGCAGAGTCCTTCTCAGGACTATTGTTGCTATATACAGGCAGGGTATAGCCAGGTCTGAATACAGGCTAGTGACCAAAAGAGTCCTTGTCAGGACTATTGTAGCAGTATACAGGCAGGCAGGCAGGCAGGGTAGTGGTGACCGTATACTAGCCTTCATATCTGGGGCTGGTGTACACAGTGTAAAACAGTCCAGATAGTGTCTGACTTGTCTGTACTGTAATTGTCGCTCCCCAAAAAAACCTGTTAGGTTATTATTGCGTCCGTGCTTGGTTTTTAAAACCGCACGTGTGTGCCTGTTGGTGGCAGCGTACAGGTGCACTGGTGTGCGTTTACCAAACTATTATATAACGCACAAGTGTAGTGTATAATACACGTCAGTCAGCAGTGGCTGATAGTGTCAGAGTTCTTAATTTTTGCTCCTAAAACCTGTGTTAGGTTATTATTGCGTCCGTGCTTGGTTTTTAAAACCGCACGTGTGTGCCTGTTGGTGGCAGCGTACAGGTGCACTGGTGTGCGTTTTTACCAAACTATTATATAACGCACAAGTGTAGTGTATAATACACGTCAGTCAGCAGTGGCTGATAGTGTCAGAGTTCTTAATTTTTGCTCCTAAAACCTGTGTTAGGTTATTATTGCGTCCGTGCTTGGTTTTTAAAACCGCACGTGTGTGCCTGTTGGTGGCAGCGTACAGGTGCACTGGTGTGCGTTTTTACCAAACTATTATATAACGCACAAGTGTAGTGTATAATACACGTCAGTCAGCAGTGGCTGATAGTGTCAGAGTTCTTAATTTTTGCTCCTAAAACCTGTGTTAGGTTCTTAGTGCGTCCGTGCTTGCATTTAAAAACCGCACGTGTGTGCCTGTCGGTGGCAGCGTACAGGTGCACTTGTGTGCAATTTCCAGAAACTTTGATATAACGCACAAGTAGTGAATATACACGTCAGCAGTGCACAGCATTGCAAAATGCGCAAGGGCATTGGCAAGGAACAAGGAAGTGGACGTGATGGTGGTGCAGGCAGAGGCCGAGGTCGTGGGCAAGCTCTAATTTCGCCACAACAAAGGGCCACATCTAGTCGCTCGCACGTCCTGTCCCAAATTCTTGGGGACCGCAGCAGTACACCGCTCTTGAACCAAGACCAGTGTCAACAGGTTGTTAGTTGGATAGCGGATAATGCTTCCAGTCAGATTGGCACCACCACAAACACTCTGTCTTCCACACGGTCAAGTGTCAGTAGCCGTGATACTGCACCGCACATTTCTGAACCTGATCCTCCTTCCTACCACCAGGCTGAGTACACGTCCTCCTCGGACATTAATGATCCCACACTTGGACACTCGGAAGAGCTGTTCACGTTTCCATTCACACATTCTGGCCTCTCGCCAGCTCATATTGAAGTGGGTCATGAGGAGATCGTCTGTACAGATGGCCAAATATTTGAGCAGCCACGTTCTCACGAAGTTGGCAACGTGTCTCAACAAGTGGTGGACGATGATGAGACACAATTGTCAGCAAGTCAGGAGGAGGAGCAGGGTGCGGAAGAGGAAGACGACGTGGTGGATGATCCAGTAACTGACCCAACCTGGCAGGAGGATATGCAGAGCGAGGACAGCAGTGCACAGGGGGAGGGAGGCGTAGCATCACAACAGGCAGTAAGAAGCAGGGTGGTGGCCCCAGGCAGAAGTCAGGCAACCGTTCCCCGGAACAACACGACGACACAAGGTGCCTGTACAAATGTTAGGTCTTCACGAGTCTGGCAGTTTTTTAAGTTGGATCCAGATGATTCAAAAAAGGCCATTTGCAACACCTGCCGTGCCAGCATCAGCAGGGGTACCAAAACTAGCAGCCTGACCACCACCAGCATGATCAGGCACATGTCAGCCAAGCACCCGACTTTGTGGGAAGTACAACAGAGTCGAGGAGCAGTGCTTGCTGATGTCACTGCTACGTCTTCGCTGGTTGTGCATGCGAGCCAATCCTCTGTCCATGCTGCCTGCGAACAAGCCTCCTCCACTCCTGCACCTGCAGTTGCCTACGCAGAAAGAACACCATCATCAAGCACGTCCTTGTCCCAGCGCAGCGTTCAGTTATCCATTCAGCAAACCTTTGAACGCAGGCGCAAATACACTGCCAACACCCCACATGCCACAGTTCTAAATGCTAACATTTCGCGACTGCTTGCGCTGGAAATGTTGCCTTTTAGGCTGGTGGAGACAGAAGCATTCCGTGACCTGATGGCGGCAGCTGTCCCACGTTACTCGGTCCCCAGCCGCCACTATTTCTCCCGGTGTGCCGTCCCCGCGTTGCATAACCACGTGTCACAAAACATCACACGTGCCCTGAACAACGCTGTTTCACCCAAGGTCCACCTAACCACAGACACGTGGACAAGTGCTTGTGGGCAAGGCCGCTACATCTCGTTGACGGCACACTGGGTTAATATTGTGGAAGCTGGGACCCAGTCTGAGCGAGGGACGGAACACGTCCTTCCCACACCAAGGTTTGCAGGCCCTACCTCAGTCAGTGTTTCACCCACACTCTACAGCTCCGGAATGTCATGCTCTTCAGCCTCCTCCTCCTCCTGCGCATCCTCATCCACTGTGCCCTCCACACCAGTCACAAGCTGGAAGCACTGCAGCACTGCCTCGGCGAAGCGGCAACAGGCTGTGCTGAAGCTAATCTGCATAGGTGACAAACCCCACAATGCAGAAGAGCTGTGGACAGCTCTGAAACAGCAGGCAGATCACTGGCTCACACCTCTGAACCTAAAGCCAGGAAAGGTCGTTTGTGACAATGGCCGGAACCTGGTGGCGGCTTTGAGGCGAGGCCAGCTGACACATGTTCCATGCGTGGCCCATGTGCTCAACCTCGTGGTTCAGCGGTTTATAAAGTCATACCCAGAGCTGTCTGATCTGCTGGTAAAAGTTCGCCGCCTGTCTGCACATTTTCGAAAGTCACCTACTGCTTCAGCCGGCCTTGCCGGCTTTCAGCGCCGTTTGCATCTTCCGGCTCACAGACTGGTGTGTGATGTCCCCACGCGTTGGAATTCAACTCTGCACATGTTGGTCAGGATATGTGAGCAGAAGAGGGCAGTTGTTGAGTACCTGCATCACCTAAGCCGTCGGGAAATGGGTCAAACTCCACACATAACACCTGAGGAGTGGAGATGGATGTCAGACCTATGTACCATCCTCCAAAACTTTGAGGACTCCACCAAGATGGTGAGTGGTGATGACGCCATTATTAGCGTCACCATACCGCTACTCTGCCTTCTAAAACGGTCCCTGCTGAAAAACAAACATGATGCATTGCAGGCGGAGCGCGATGAGTTGCAGCAAGAAACAGTAGTGGGTGTGGGTGATAACACACAGCCCAGCCTCGTCTCATCACAACGTGCAGTGGAGGACTATGACGAGGAGGAGGATGAAGACATGGAGCAACTCTCCGGCCAAATTGAGGATATGACATGCACACCAGTCATATCCTCGATTCAGCGTGGCTGGCCAGAGGACAGGGTAGATGAGGAGGAGGAGGAGGAGGAGGAGGAGGAGGACAGCATGTTCAGTCATCTTGTTGGTCAGGCTACTGAAGTCCTGGCTGTTAAGAGTCTGGCGCACATGGCTGACTTTATGGTAAGCTGCCTGTCTCGTGACCCTCGCGTTAAGAACATCTTGGCCGACAATCATTACTGGTTGGTAACACTGTTAGACCCACGCTACAAGGAGAACTTTTTGTCTCTTATTCCCGTGGAGGAGAGGTCAACCAAAATGCAGCAGTTTCGGAAGGCCATACTCACGGAAGTAGGCAAAGCATTCCCCTCACAAAACGCTAGCGGCATAGGTCAGGAATCAGTGGACAACCGAGGCGTACAGCCGAGAGAGGCACAAGTCCAATCCGCCAGAGGTAGGGGAACAGTCTTTAAGATGTGGGACAGTTTTCTCAGCCCCTCACGTACCACAGCCCCTGAGGTGCGGGGTAGTGCCACAAGAAATCCTAAGTTTGCCCAGATGCTGAAGGAGTACCTTGCAGATCGAACAACTGTACTCCGACATTCCTCTGTGCCTTACAATTATTGGGTATCCAAGCTGGACACGTGGCATGAATTGGCTCTCTACGCCTTGGAAGTCCTGGCCTGCCCTGCTGCTAGCGTTTTGTCAGAGCGTGTTTTTAGTGCCGCAGGTGGAATCATTACAGATAAACGCACCCGCCTGTCAACTGAAAATGCTGACAGGCTGACTCTGATAAAGATGAACAAGGGTTGGATTGGGCCAGACTTCACCACACCACCAGCAAATGAGAGCGGAGTTTAAAGTTTGCCATGTACCTCCACTCACCCATGGGTACACTTCTCGACTTTGGATAATCGCTGGACTGCTCCTCCTTCTCCTCATGCGCCATCATGATGACCGTTACAATAGTTAGGTCTTTGTTTCAGGTATACCCCCAGTGGTAAA
The DNA here is from genome assembly GCF_048569485.1 of Anomaloglossus baeobatrachus. NCBI lineage: Eukaryota > Metazoa > Chordata > Amphibia > Anura > Aromobatidae > Anomaloglossus > Anomaloglossus baeobatrachus. The sequence goes on along the minus strand of NC_134364.1, from coordinate 8,408,276 downwards.
TTTTTTCGCCCATTCTTTGCAGAATGGACATTACAACGACAGGAGACCCGCTCCTTTGCAATGGGAACAATGTTTTGAGGCCCTCATGCACGTCTCTACCCAGGGACAACGTGGAGCCTCCCAATTTTTGGCTGCCCTGCCTAAGGGCTATACTGAAATACACCCACTTCCTTACAATGGGCACTTCAGGTTTACAGGCCATCATGCACGTCTCTATCCAGGGACAATGTGGAGCCTCCCAATTTTTGGCTGCCCTGGCAAAGGGCTATACTGAAATAGACCCACTTCCTTAAAATGGACACTTAATGTTTTGAGGCCATCATGCACGTCTCTACCCAGGGACAATGTGGAGCCTCCCAATTTTTGGCTGCCCTGGCAAAGGGCTATACTGAAATAGACCCACTTCCTTACAATGGGCACTTCAGGTTTACAGGCCATCATGCACGTCTCTATCCAGGGACAATGTGGAGCCTCCCAATTTTTGGCTGCCCTGGCAAAGGGCTATACTGAAATAGACCCACTTCCTTAAAATGGACACTTAATGTTTTGAGGCCCTCATGCACGTCTCTACCCAGGGACAATGTGGAGCCTCCCAATTTTTGGCTGCCCTGCCTAAGGGCTATACTGAAATAGACCCACTTCCTTACAATGGGCACTTCAGGTTTACAGGCCATCATGCACGTCTCTATCCAGGGACAATGTGGAGCCTCCCAATTTTTGGCTGCCCTGGCAAAGGGCTATACTGAAATAGACCCACTTCCTTACAATGGGCACTTCAGGTTTACAGGCCATCATGCACGTCTCTATCCAGGGACAATGTGGAGCCTCCCAATTTTTGGCTGCCCTGGCAAAGGGCTATACTGAAATAGACCCACTTCCTTACAATGGGCACTTCAGGTTTACAGGCCATCATGCACGTCTCTATCCAGGGACAATGTGGAGCCTCCCAATTTTTGGCTGCCCTGGCAAAGGGCTATACTGAAATAGACCCACTTCCTTACAATGGGCACTTCAGGTTTACAGGCCATCATGCACGTCTCTATCCAGGGACAATGTGGAGCCTCCCAATTTTTGGCTGCCCTGGCAAAGGGCTATACTGAAATAGACCCACTTCCTTACAATGGGCACTTCAGGTTTACAGGCCATCATGCACGTCTCTATCCAGGGACAATGTGGAGCCTCCCAATTTTTGGCTGCCCTGGCAAAGGGCTATACTAAAATAGACCCACTTCCTTACAATGGGCACTTCAGGTTTACAGGCCATCATGCACGTCTCTATCCAGGGACAATGTGGAGCCTCCCAATTTTTGGCTGCCCTGGCAAAGGGCTATACTAAAATAGACCCACTTCCTTACAATGGGCACTTCAGGTTTACAGGCCATCATGCACGTCTCTATCCAGGGACAATGTGGAGCCTCCCAATTTTTGGCTGCCCTGGCAAAGGGCTATACTGAAATAGACCCACTTCCTTACAATGGGCACTTCAGGTTTACAGGCCATCATGCACGTCTCTATCCAGGGACAATGTGGAGCCTCCCAATTTTTGGCTGCCCTGGCAAAGGGCTATACTAAAATAGACCCACTTCCTTACAATGGGCACTTCAGGTTTACAGGCCATCATGCACGTCTCTATCCAGGGACAATGTGGAGCCTCCCAATTTTTGGCTGCCCTGGCAAAGGGCTATACTAAAATAGACCCACTTCCTTACAATGGGCACTTCAGGTTTACAGGCCATCATGCACGTCTCTATCCAGGGACAATGTGGAGCCTCCCAATTTTTGGCTGCCCTGGCAAAGGGCTATACTGAAATAGACCCACTTCCTTACAATGGGCACTTCAGGTTTACAGGCCATCATGCACGTCTCTATCCAGGGACAATGTGGAGCCTCCCAATTTTTGGCTGCCCTGGCAAAGGGCTATACTGAAATAGACCCACTTCCTTACAATGGGCACTTCAGGTTTACAGGCCATCATGCACGTCTCTATCCAGGGACAATGTGGAGCCTCCCAATTTTTGGCTGCCCTGGCAAAGGGCTATACTAAAATAGACCCACTTCCTTACAATGGGCACTTCAGGTTTACAGGCCATCATGCACGTCTCTATCCAGGGACAATGTGGAGCCTCCCAATTTTTGGCTGCCCTGGCAAAGGGCTATACTGAAATAGACCCACTTCCTTACAATGGGCACTTCAGGTTTACAGGCCATCATGCACGTCTCTATCCAGGGACAATGTGGAGCCTCCCAATTTTTGGCTGCCCTGGCAAAGGGCTATACTGAAATAGACCCACTTCCTTACAATGGGCACTTCAGGTTTACAGGCCATCATGCACGTCTCTATCCAGGGACAATGTGGAGCCTCCCAATTTTTGGCTGCCCTGGCAAAGGGCTATACTAAAATAGACCCACTTCCTTACAATGGGCACTTCAGGTTTACAGGCCATCATGCACGTCTCTATCCAGGGACATTGGTGAACCTCACAATTTTGGACTGCCCTGGCAAAGGAAAATACTACAAAGACTCACTTCCTCAAAATGGGCACATTAGACTCAAGAGGCCTTCATGTACGTCTCTTCTCAGGGACATCGGAGTGCCACACAATGTTTTCACGTAAAATCTTTCATGTATTAATCTCAAAAAGTAACATACACCAGCTCTATCTCACTATTGGGTATGTGCCCTTAACATTTCTGCCATGAAAAATCATTTTGGGGTCATTTTGGAAGGTTTTCTGGTGAGTCCGTAAAAATGGCGTAAAACGCGGACAAAATTGTTCACAGCTGTGACTTTTGAGTGATAAATGCTTCAAGGGGTCTTCCCCATGCTGTTGCCATGTCATTTGAGCACTCTTCTGAGACTTTTGTGCCATTTTTAGGGTTTCTCCATGCTGCCGGGAGGTCATTTCACAAAAATACTCGGGTCTCCCATAGGATAACATTGGGCTCGTTGCTCGGGCCGAGTACACGAGTATCTTGGGAGGCTCGGCCCGAGCTTCGAGCACCCGAGCTTTTTAGTACTCGCTCATCACTAGTCCTGAGACTTCAGTTCCCCTATTTAGACTCTGCTCTGTCTCTGACACCTTTGTCTGGGCACCTGTGTCCTTCCACAATCCTGTGCACTGTTTACAGACTCTGCTGTCACCTCCAGACTCTATTGTCCCCTTTGCAGACTCTGCTGACCCTACTGTGCCCTCTTCATCCTTCTCTGTCACATCTCAGGGCCCCTCTGTCTACCCCCAGACTCTTCAATTGGCTTCCAAAATCCCCTGTCCCTCTCTAGATATCTGTTTCCTGACAAACTCCTCTGTTCTCCTCCATCCCCACAGAATCCTCTGTCATCTGTCTCATGTGTATGGGGGGGGGGTCAGGGGAGCAGTCAGCTGTCTCATGTGTATGGGGGGGGTCAGGGGAGCAGTCGACTGCTCCCCTGACCCCCCCATACACATGAGACAGCTGACTGCTCCCCTGACCCCCCCCATACACATGAGACAGATGACTGCTCCCCTGACCCCCCCATACACATGAGACAGCTATCTGTCTCATGTGTATGGGAGGGGGGGGGGGTCAGGGGAGCAGTCAGCTGTCTCATGTGTATGGGGGGGGGTCAGGGGAGCAGTCAGCTGTCTCATGCGTATGGGGAGATCAGGGGAGCAGTCATCTGTCTCATGTTGTGTATGGGGGGGTCAGGGGAGCAGTCAGCTGTCTCATGTGTATGGGGGGGGTCAGGGGAGCAGTCAGCTGTCTCATGTGTATGGGGGGGGGTCAGGGGAGCAGTCAGCTGTCTCATGTGTATGGGCGGGGGTCAGGGGAGCAGTCAGCTGTCTCATGTGTATGGGCGGGGGTCAGGGGAGCAGTCAGCTGTCTCGTGTGTATGGGGGGGGGTCAGGGGAGCAGTCAGCTGTCTCATGTATATGGGGGGGTCAGGGGAGCAGTCAGCTGACTCATGTGTATGGGAGGGGTCAGGGGAGCAGTCATCTGCCTCATGTGTATGGGGGGGGGTCAGGAGAGCGGTCAGCTGTCTCGTGTATATGGGGGGGGTCAGGGGAGCAGTCATCTGTCTCATGTGTATGGGGGGGGTCAGGGGAGCAGTCAGCTGACTCATGTATATGGGGGGGTCAGGGGAGTAGTCAGCTGACTCATGTGTATGGGGGGGTCAGGGGAGCAGTCATCTGTCTCATGTGTATGGGGGGGTCAGGGGAGCAGTCATCTGTCTCATGTGTATGGGGGGGTCAGGGGAGCAGTCAGCTGACTCATGTGTATGGGGGGCAGGGGAGCAGTCAGCTGACTCATGTGTATGGGGGGGTCAGGGGAGCAGTCAGGTGTCTTGTGTGTACGGAGGGGGGACCAGTCTGCATGGCTAAGAGCACAGTATTACACAACTGGATTAGATACAGCTGAGCAGATGTTATCACACAGGAGAGGATTAGATACACAGCTCAGCAGACAGTATCACACAGGATAGGATTAGATACACGGCTCAGCAGACAGTATCACACAGGAGAGGATTAGATACACAGCTCAGCAGACAGTATCACACAGGAGAGGATTAGATACACAGCTCAGCAGACAGTATCACACAGGATAGGATTAGATACACGGCTCAGCAGACAGTATCACACAGGAGAGGATTAGATACACAGCTCAGCAGACAGTATCACACAGGAGAGGATTAGATACACAGCTCAGCAGACAGTATCACACAGGATAGGATTAGATACACGGCTCAGCAGACAGTATCACACAGGAGAGGATTAGATACACAGCTCAGCAGACAGTATCACACAGGAGAGGATTAGATACACAGCTCAGCAGACAGTATCACACAGGAGAGGATTAGATACACGGCTCAGCAGACAGTATCACACAGGAGAGGATTAGATACACGGCTCAGCAGACAGTATCACACAGGAGAGGATTAGATACACGGCTCAGTAGACAGTATCACACAGGAGAGGATTAGATACACGGCTCAGCAGACAGTATCACACAGGAGAGGATTAGATACACGGCTCAGCAGACAGTATCACACAGGAGAGGATTAGATACACGGCTCAGCAGACAGTATCACAGAGGACAGGATTAGATACACGGCTCAGCAGACAGTATCACACAGGAGAGGATTAGATACACAGCTCAGCAGACAGTATCACAGAGGACAGGATTAGATACACGGCTCAGCAGACAGTATCACACAGGACAGGATTAGATACACAGCTCAGCAGACAGTATCACACAGGACAGGATTAGATACACAGCTCAGCAGACAGCATCACACAGGATATGATTAGATACACAGCTCAGCAGACAGTATCACACAGGAGAGGATCAGATACACGGTTCAGCAGACAGTATCACACAGGATAGGATTAGATACACGGCTCAGCAGACTATCACACAGGAGAGGATTAGATACACGGCTCAGCAGACAGTATCACACAGGAGAGGATTAGATACACGGCTCAGCAGACAGTATCACACAGGAGAGGATTAGATACACGGCTCAGCAGACAGTATCACACAGGAGAGAATTAGATACATGGCTCAGCAGACAGTATCACACAGGAGAGGATTAGATACACAGCTCTGCAGACAGTATCACACAGGAGAGGATTAGATACACAGCTCAGCAGACAGTATCACACAGGAGAGGATTAGATACACGGCTCAGCAGACAGTATCACACAGGAGAGGATTAGATACACAGCTCAGCAGACAGTATCACACAGGAGAGGATTAGATACACGGCTCAGCAGACAGTATCACACAGGAGAGGATTAGATACAGTTCAGCAGACAGTATCACACAGGAGAGGATTAGATACACAGCTCATCAGAGACAGTATCACACAGGAGAGGATTAGATACACAGCTCAGCAGACAGTATCACACAGGAGAGGATTAGATACACGGCTCAGCAGACAGTATCACACAGGAGAGGATTAGATACACGGCTCAGCAGACAGTATCACACAGGAGAGGATTAGATACACAGCTCAGCAGACAGTATCACACAGGAGAGGATTAGATACAGTTCAGCAGACAGTATCACACAGGAGAGGATTAGATACACAGCTCAGCAGACAGTATCACACAGGAGAGGATTAGATACACAGCTCAGCAGGCAGTATCACACAGGATAGGATTAGATACACAGCTCAGCAGACCGTATCACACAGGAGATGATTAGATACACAGCTCAGCAGACAGCATCACACAGGATAGGATTAGATACACAGCTCAGCAGACAGTATCACACAGGAGAGGATTAGATACACAGCTCAGCAGACAGTATCACACAGGAGAGGATTAGATACACGGCTCAGCAGACAGTATCACACAGGAGAGGATTAGATACACAGCTCAGCAGACAGTATCACACAGGAGAGGATTAGATACACAGCTCAGCAGACAGTATCACACAGGAGAGGATTAGATACACAGCTCAGCAGACAGTATCACACAGGAGAGGATTAGATACACAGCTCAGCAGACAGTATCACACAGGAGAGGATTAGATACACAGCTCAGCAGACAGTATCACACAGGAGAGGATTAGATACACAGCTCAGCAGACAGTATCACACAGGAGAGGATTAGATACACGGCTCAGCAGACAGTATCACACAGGAGAGGATTAGATACAGTTCAGCAGACAGTATCACACAGGAGAGGATTAGATACACAGCTCATCAGAGACAGTATCACACAGGAGAGGATTAGATACACAGCTCAGCAGACAGTATCACACAGGAGAGGATTAGATACACGGCTCAGCAGACAGTATCACACAGGAGAGGATTAGATACACGGCTCAGCAGACAGTATCACACAGGAGAGGATTAGATACACAGCTCAGCAGACAGTATCACACAGGAGAGGATTAGATACAGTTCAGCAGACAGTATCACACAGGAGAGGATTAGATACACAGCTCAGCAGACAGTATCACACAGGAGAGGATTAGATACACAGCTCAGCAGGCAGTATCACACAGGATAGGATTAGATACACAGCTCAGCAGACCGTATCACACAGGAGATGATTAGATACACAGCTCAGCAGACAGCATCACACAGGATAGGATTAGATACACAGCTCAGCAGACAGTATCACACAGGAGAGGATTAGATACACAGCTCAGCAGACAGTATCACACAGGAGAGGATTAGATACACGGCTCAGCAGACAGTATCACACAGGAGAGGATTAGATACACAGCTCAGCAGACAGTATCACACAGGAGAGGATTAGATACACAGCTCAGCAGACAGTATCACACAGGAGAGGATTAGATACACAGCTCAGCAGACAGTATCACACAGGAGAGGATTAGATACACAGCTCAGCAGACAGTATCACACAGGAGAGGATTAGATACACGGCTCAGCAGACAGTATCACACAGGAGAGGATTAGATACACGGCTCAGCAGACAGTATCACACAGGAGAGGATTAGATACACAGCTCAGCAGACAGTATCACACAGGAGAGGATTAGATACACAGCTCAGCAGACAGTATCACACAGGAGAGGATTAGATACACAGCTCAGCAGACAGTATCACACAGGAGAGGATTAGATACAGTTCAGCAGACAGTATCACACAGGAGAGGATTAGATACACAGCTCAGCAGACAGTATCACACAGGAGAGGATTAGATACACAGCTCAGCAGGCAGTATCACACAGGATAGGATTAGATACACAGCTCAGCAGACCGTATCACACAGGAGATGATTAGATACACAGCTCAGCAGACAGCATCACACAGGATAGGATTAGATACACAGCTCAGCAGACAGTATCACACAGGAGAGGATTAGATACACAGCTCAGCAGACAGTATCACACAGGAGAGGATTAGATACACGGCTCAGCAGACAGTATCACACAGGAGAGGATTAGATACACAGCTCAGCAGACAGTATCACACAGGAGAGGATTAGATACACAGCTCAGCAGACAGTATCACACAGGAGAGGATTAGATACACAGCTCAGCAGACAGTATCACACAGGAGAGGATTAGATACACAGCTCAGCAGACAGTATCACACAGGAGAGGATTAGATACACGGCTCAGCAGACAGTATCACACAGGAGAGGATTAGATACACGGCTCAGCAGACAGTATCACACAGGAGAGGATTAGATACACAGCTCAGCAGACAGTATCACACAGGAGAGGATTAGATACACAGCTCAGCAGACAGTATCACACAGGAGAGGATTAGATACACAGCTCAGCAGACAGTATCACACAGGAGAGGATTAGATACACAGCTCAGCAGACAGTATCACACAGGAGAGGATTAGATACACAGCTCAGCAGACAGTATCACACAGGAGAGGATTAGATACACAGCTCAGCAGACAGTATCACACAGGAGAGGATTAGATACACAGCTCAGCAGACAGTATCACACAGGAGAGGATTAGATACACAGCTCAGCAGACAGTATCACACAGGAGAGGATTAGATACACAGCTCAGCAGACAGTATCACACAGGAGAGGATTAGATACACAGCTCAGCAGACAGTATCACACAGGAGAGGATTAGATACACAGCTCAGCAGACAGTATCACACAGGAGAGGATTAGATACACAGCTCAGCAGACAGTATCACACAGGAGAGGATTAGATACACAGCTCAGCAGACAGTATCACACAGGAGAGGATTAGATACACAGCTCAGCAGACAGTATCACACAGGACAGGGTTATATATTTGCTCAGCGCTGACACTTCCGGGTGTCACGTGAGCGGTCAGGTGACAGCAGTAATGTGGCTGCTGTGCGCTGCGCTCTGTGTTCTCGGGGTCCGGGCGGTTTATGAGCTCAGTGACCGGGGAGGACTGGGCCGGGAGTTCGATGGGATCGGTGCTGTCAGCGGAGGCGGCGTGAGTGCTCCTGGGAGGAGGCCGGGTGTGATGGAGGGAGGAAGGAGGAGGAGGCGGGGGGGGATAGAGGGAACAGGCCAGGTGTGAAGAGGAGGCCAGGTGTGATGGAAGGAGGAAGAAGGAGGCCGGGTGTGAAGAGGAGGCCGGGTGTGATGAAGGAGGCCGGGTGTGAAGAGGAGGCCGGGTGTGATGAAGGAGGTCGGGTGTGATGGAGGGAGGAAGGAGGAGGCTGGGGGGGATAGAGGGGAGAGGAGGCCAGGTGTGAAGAGGGGAGAGGAGGCCGGGTGTGATGAAAGAGGTCGGGTGTGCTGGAGGGAGGAAGGAGGAGGCTTGGGGGGATGTTTACAGGTAACACAGGGAAGGGCTGTGGGGGGGGGATAAAGCTGGATTAGAGGCACAGACTGGAGGCTGCTGTTGCCCTTGGCTCCCCTTGCCTATTAGTGCTCCCCTCTTCTCGCCCATTCATCCCCCGCCTGTGCCCCGGGGTGACCCCGTTTCCCTGTGTCTTCTCAGGCCACCTCCCGCCTGCTGGTGAGCTATCCGGAGCCGTACCGCTCCCAGGTGCTGGACTATCTGTTTAAGGTAAGCTTGTGATTGTGGGGGGCTGGTGGATGAATCTGCCCTCCAGTAACACACACTGTGTGTGATGTTTGTCAGCCGCTCACTCCCAGTACCTGGAGACCACCTTATCCCGCTGCGCTCCGCAGTCCTCCGCTTTATGTCTGCAGCTTGCCGGCAGAACTAGATTTGTTGCTTTAGGTAGAGGACAATTCCTTCTGCATCAGCCTACAGAGGCTTGAGGGGGCTTTACACGCTGCGATATCATTACTGATATCGCAATTGTGGGTACCCGCCCCCATCTTTTGTGCGACACGGGCATATCGCTGCCCATGTCGCACAAAATCGCGCTCCCCCGTCACACGGCTTACCTGTCCTGTGACATCGCTCTGGCCGGCGATCCGCCTCCTTTCTAAGGGGGAGGTGCGTTCAGCGTCACATGGCAGGCGGCCAATAGAAGCGGAGGGGCGGAGATGAGCGGTACGTAACATCCCTCCCACCTCCTTCCTTCCGCATTGGCGGTGGACGCAGGTAGGAGATGTTCCTCGCTCCTGTGGTGTCACACACAGCGATGTGTGCTGCCGCAGGAACGAGGAACAACATCGCTAATGAGAGGTAAACGATTTTTTTAATTTAGGACGACCTCTCCGAGGCAAACGATTTTGGCCGCTTTTGCAATCATTTTAGGTCGCACATAAGTGTCGCACGCTGCGATACCGTTAATGACGCCGGATGTGCGTCACAAACACCGTGACCCCGACATTAACGATATTGTAGCGTGTAAAGCCCCCTTTAGAGACCGTCTGTAACCATGACTACACATACTGTGCATAGGTGCTGCATCCACATGATGATACATTCCGCAGCTTTCTCATCTTTAAAGGGAACCTGTCAGGTGCAATCTACACCCAGAGCCAGGAGCAGTTCTGTGCATACTGCTGATCCCCGCCTAATAATCCCTGCATCTAATAGCATAGATAAAGAGATCTCAGTCCAGTAGACCACCGCGCAACCAGCTCTGTCCTCACCTGTTGTACCCTCACCCATCCCCTGTAGACTGTGAGCCCTCGCGGGCAGGGTCCTCTCTCTCCTCCTCCTGTAGACTGTGAGCCCTCGCGGGCAGGGTCCTCTCTCCTCCTGTAGACTGTGAGCCCTCGGGGCAGGGTCCTCTTTCCTCCTGTAGACTGTGAGCCTTCGCGGGCAGGGTCCTCTCTCCTCCTGTAGACTGTGAGCCCTCGCGGGCAGGGTCCTCTCTCCTCCTGTAGACTGTGAGCCTTCGCGGGCAGGGTCCTCTCTCTCCTCCTCCTGTAGACTGTGAGCCCTCGCGGGCAGGGTCCTCTCTCTCCTCCTCCTGTAGACTGTGAGCCCTCGCGGGCAGGGTCCTCTCTCTCCTCCTCCTGTAGACTGTGAGCCCTCGCGGGCAGGGTCCTCTCTCCCCTCCTCCTGTAGACTGTGAGCCCTCGCGGGCAGGGTCCTCTCTCCCCTCCTCCTGTAGACTGTGAGCCCTCGCGGGCAGGGTCCCCTCTCTCTCCTCCTCCTGTAGACTGTGAGCCCTCGCGGGCAGGGTCCCCTCTCTCTCCTCCTCCTGTAGACTGTGAGCCCTCGCGGGCAGGGTCCTCTCTCTCCTCCTCCTGTAGACTGTGAGCCCTCGCGGGCAGGGTCCCCTCTCTCTCCTCCTCCTGTAGACTGTGAGCCCTCGCGGGCAGGGTCCCCTCTCTCTCCTCCTCCTGTAGACTGTGAGCCCTCGCGGGCAGGGTCCCCTCTCTCTCCTCCTCCTGTAGACTGTGAGCCCTCGCGGGCAGGGTCCCCTCTCTCTCCTCCTCCTGTAGACTGTGAGCCCTCGCGGGCAGGGTCCCCTCTCTCTCCTCCTCCTGTAGACTGTGAGCCCTCGCGGGCAGGGTCCCCTCTCTCTCCTCCTCCTGTAGACTGTGAGCCCTCGCGGGCAGGGTCCCCTCTCTCTCCTCCTCCTGTAGACTGTGAGCCCTCGCGGGCAGGGTCCCCTCTCTCTCCTCCTCCTGTAGACTGTGAGCCCTCGCGGGCAGGGTCCCCTCTCTCTCCTCCTCCTGTAGACTGTGAGCCCTCGCGGGCAGGGTCCCCTCTCTCTCCTCCTCCTGTAGACTGTGAGCCCTCGCGGGCAGGGTCCCCTCTCTCTCCTCCTCCTGTAGACTGTGAGCCCTCGCGGGCAGGGTCCCCTCTCTCTCCTCCTCCTGTAGACTGTGAGCCCTCGCGGGCAGGGTCCCCTCTCTCTCCTCCTCCTGTAGACTGTGAGCCCTCGCGGGCAGGGTCCCCTCTCTCTCCTCCTCCTGTAGACTGTGAGCCCTCGCGGGCAGGGTCCCCTCTCTCTCCTCCTCCTGTAGACTGTGAGCCCTCGCGGGCAGGGTCCCCTCTCTCTCCTCCTCCTGTAGACTGTGAGCCCTCGCGGGCAGGGTCCCCTCTCTCTCCTCCTCCTGTAGACTGTGAGCCCTCGCGGGCAGGGTCCCCTCTCTCTCCTCCTCCTGTAGACTGTGAGCCCTCGCGGGCAGGGTCCCCTCTCTCTCCTCCTCCTGTAGACTGTGAGCCCTCGCGGGCAGGGTCCCCTCTCTCTCCTCCTCCTGTAGACTGTGAGCCCTCGCGGGCAGGGTCCCCTCTCTCTCCTCCTCCTGTAGACTGTGAGCCCTCGCGGGCAGGGTCCCCTCTCTCTCCTCCTCCTGTAGACTGTGAGCCCTCGCGGGCAGGGTCCCCTCTCTCTCCTCCTCCTGTAGACTGTGAGCCCTCGCGGGCAGGGTCCCCTCTCTCTCCTCCTCCTGTAGACTGTGAGCCCTCGCGGGCAGGGTCCCCTCTCTCTCCTCCTCCTGTAGACTGTGAGCCCTCGCGGGCAGGGTCCCCTCTCTCTCCTCCTCCTGTAGACTGTGAGCCCTCGCGGGCAGGGTCCCCTCTCTCTCCTCCTCCTGTAGACTGTGAGCCCTCGCGGGCAGGGTCCCCTCTCTCTCCTCCTCCTGTAGACTGTGAGCCCTCGCGGGCAGGGTCCCCTCTCTCTCCTCCTCCTGTAGACTGTGAGCCCTCGCGGGCAGGGTCCCCTCTCTCTCCTCCTCCTGTAGACTGTGAGCCCTCGCGGGCAGGGTCCCCTCTCTCTCCTCCTCCTGTAGACTGTGAGCCCTCGCGGGCAGGGTCCCCTCTCTCTCCTCCTCCTGTAGACTGTGAGCCCTCGCGGGCAGGGTCCCCTCTCTCTCCTCCTCCTGTAGACTGTGAGCCCTCGCGGGCAGGGTCCCCTCTCTCTCCTCCTCCTGTAGACTGTGAGCCCTCGCGGGCAGGGTCCCCTCTCTCTCCTCCTCCTGTAGACTGTGAGCCCTCGCGGGCAGGGTCCCCTCTCTCTCCTCCTCCTGTAGACTGTGAGCCCTCGCGGGCAGGGTCCCCTCTCTCTCCTCCTCCTGTAGACTGTGAGCCCTCGCGGGCAGGGTCCCCTCTCTCTCCTCCTCCTGTAGACTGTGAGCCCTCGCGGGCAGGGTCCCCTCTCTCTCCTCCTCCTGTAGACTGTGAGCCCTCGCGGGCAGGGTCCCCTCTCTCTCCTCCTCCTGTAGACTGTGAGCCCTCGCGGGCAGGGTCCCCTCTCTCTCCTCCTCCTGTAGACTGTGAGCCCTCGCGGGCAGGGTCCCCTCTCTCTCCTCCTCCTGTAGACTGTGAGCCCTCGCGGGCAGGGTCCCCTCTCTCTCCTCCTCCTGTAGACTGTGAGCCCTCGCGGGCAGGGTCCCCTCTCTCTCCTCCTCCTGTAGACTGTGAGCCCTCGCGGGCAGGGTCCCCTCTCTCTCCTCCTCCTGTAGACTGTGAGCCCTCGCGGGCAGGGTCCCCTCTCTCTCCTCCTCCTGTAGACTGTGAGCCCTCGCGGGCAGGGTCCCCTCTCTCTCCTCCTCCTGTAGACTGTGAGCCCTCGCGGGCAGGGTCCCCTCTCTCTCCTCCTCCTGTAGACTGTGAGCCCTCGCGGGCAGGGTCCCCTCTCTCTCCTCCTCCTGTAGACTGTGAGCCCTCGCGGGCAGGGTCCCCTCTCTCTCCTCCTCCTGTAGACTGTGAGCCCTCGCGGGCAGGGTCCCCTCTCTCTCCTCCTCCTGTAGACTGTGAGCCCTCGCGGGCAGGGTCCCCTCTCTCTCCTCCTCCTGTAGACTGTGAGCCCTCGCGGGCAGGGTCCCCTCTCTCTCCTCCTCCTGTAGACTGTGAGCCCTCGCGGGCAGGGTCCCCTCTCTCTCCTCCTCCTGTAGACTGTGAGCCCTCGCGGGCAGGGTCCCCTCTCTCTCCTCCTCCTGTAGACTGTGAGCCCTCGCGGGCAGGGTCCCCTCTCTCTCCTCCTCCTGTAGACTGTGAGCCCTCGCGGGCAGGGTCCCCTCTCTCTCCTCCTCCTGTAGACTGTGAGCCCTCGCGGGCAGGGTCCCCTCTCTCTCCTCCTCCTGTAGACTGTGAGCCCTCGCGGGCAGGGTCCCCTCTCTCTCCTCCTCCTGTAGACTGTGAGCCCTCGCGGGCAGGGTCCCCTCTCTCTCCTCCTCCTGTAGACTGTGAGCCCTCGCGGGCAGGGTCCCCTCTCTCTCCTCCTCCTGTAGACTGTGAGCCCTCGCGGGCAGGGTCCCCTCTCTCTCCTCCTCCTGTAGACTGTGAGCCCTCGCGGGCAGGGTCCCCTCTCTCTCCTCCTCCTGTAGACTGTGAGCCCTCGCGGGCAGGGTCCCCTCTCTCTCCTCCTCCTGTAGACTGTGAGCCCTCGCGGGCAGGGTCCCCTCTCTCTCCTCCTCCTGTAGACTGTGAGCCCTCGCGGGCAGGGTCCCCTCTCTCTCCTCCTCCTGTAGACTGTGAGCCCTCGCGGGCAGGGTCCCCTCTCTCTCCTCCTCCTGTAGACTGTGAGCCCTCGCGGGCAGGGTCCCCTCTCTCTCCTCCTCCTGTAGACTGTGAGCCCTCGCGGGCAGGGTCCCCTCTCTCTCCTCCTCCTGTAGACTGTGAGCCCTCGCGGGCAGGGTCCCCTCTCTCTCCTCCTCCTGTAGACTGTGAGCCCTCGCGGGCAGGGTCCCCTCTCTCTCCTCCTCCTGTAGACTGTGAGCCCTCGCGGGCAGGGTCCCCTCTCTCTCCTCCTCCTGTAGACTGTGAGCCCTCGCGGGCAGGGTCCCCTCTCTCTCCTCCTCCTGTAGACTGTGAGCCCTCGCGGGCAGGGTCCCCTCTCTCTCCTCCTCCTGTAGACTGTGAGCCCTCGCGGGCAGGGTCCCCTCTCTCTCCTCCTCCTGTAGACTGTGAGCCCTCGCGGGCAGGGTCCCCTCTCTCTCCTCCTCCTGTAGACTGTGAGCCCTCGCGGGCAGGGTCCCCTCTCTCTCCTCCTCCTGTAGACTGTGAGCCCTCGCGGGCAGGGTCCCCTCTCTCTCCTCCTCCTGTAGACTGTGAGCCCTCGCGGGCAGGGTCCCCTCTCTCTCCTCCTCCTGTAGACTGTGAGCCCTCGCGGGCAGGGTCCCCTCTCTCTCCTCCTCCTGTAGACTGTGAGCCCTCGCGGGCAGGGTCCCCTCTCTCTCCTCCTCCTGTAGACTGTGAGCCCTCGCGGGCAGGGTCCCCTCTCTCTCCTCCTCCTGTAGACTGTGAGCCCTCGCGGGCAGGGTCCCCTCTCTCTCCTCCTCCTGTAGACTGTGAGCCCTCGCGGGCAGGGTCCCCTCTCTCTCCTCCTCCTGTAGACTGTGAGCCCTCGCGGGCAGGGTCCCCTCTCTCTCCTCCTCCTGTAGACTGTGAGCCCTCGCGGGCAGGGTCCCCTCTCTCTCCTCCTCCTGTAGACTGTGAGCCCTCGCGGGCAGGGTCCCCTCTCTCTCCTCCTCCTGTAGACTGTGAGCCCTCGCGGGCAGGGTCCCCTCTCTCTCCTCCCGTCATGGAGCGTGTCCCGTTAAGCCCTGCCGCGGGCAGGCGGCGTTCGGCACACTTATCAGCTGTTTTCAACAGCTGACATGTGTGCTTGCTAGCCGCGGGTGGAATCGCTTCCACCCGCGGCCATTAACCCCTTAAATCTTGCTGTCAAAGTCTGGCAGCAAGATATAAATGGGCGCGGCCATGTTTTTTACTTACCGCCGCCCCCACTGGAAGTCCCGTGCGTGATCACGTGACTATCGGTGGTTGCCATCATAGCACAGGGTCATGTGATGACGCCTGCAGCTATGATGTTTCACTTTCGTTTTCCCTCGGTCTGGAGCAGAGGGAAAAACAAAGTGACTGAATCTGCTGTTTACAGCTGTGTAGCTATGATCAGCCGATCGCTATTATCTATCGGATTGCTGATCGCTATAGCTTCCTAGGGGGACTAGTAAAATTAAAAAAAAAAAAGGTTTAAAATAAAATAAAAAAAACAAAACCTAAAAGTTCAAATCACCCCCCCTTTCCCCCCATTGAAAATGAAAGGGTTAAAAAATAAATAAATATACACCTATTTGGAATCGCCGCGTTCAGAAATGCCCGATCTATCAAAATATAAAATCAATTAATCTGATTGGTAAACAGCGTAGTGGCAAAAAAATTCCAAATGCCAAAATTACGTTTTTTGGTCGCCGCAAGTTTTACGCAAAATGCAATAAGAGGCGATCAAATCGTAGCATCTGCGCAACAATGGTACCATTAGAAACGTCAGCTCGAGACGCAAAAAATAAGCAGTCACTGAGCCATAGATCCCTAAAAATAAGAACGCTACGTGTTTCGGAAAATGGCGCAAAACGTGCGCCACTTTTATTGGACAAACTTGTGAATTTTTTTTTAACCCCTTAGACACAAGTAAACCTATACATGTTTGGTGTCTACAAACTCGCACTGACCTCAGGCATCACACCCACACATCAGGTTTACCATATAGTGAACACCGTGAATAAAACATCCCAAAAACTATTGTGCAATCACACTTTTTTTTGCAATTTTTCCGCATTTGGAATTTTCTTGCTGTTTTCCAGTACACCATATGGTAAAACTTATGGTTTCATTTAAAAGTACAACTCGTCCCGCAAAAAAGAAGCCCTCATATGGCAAGATTGACGGAAAAATAAAAAAGGTACGGCTCTCGGAAGAAGGGGAGCAAAAAACAAAAATGCAAAAACGGAAAGTGCCCCGGGGCTGAAGGGGTTAATATGTGCCAGATCTTTACAGCGCTGGCAGTTTGTGGCAATGTGTCAGCCGGGGGTCCTGGTTGGGACTGCATGGGATATATGGTTTGGGATGTAATCCCTGGCTGGCTGCAGGGGGCTGGTCCATGGTGGGGGTGGGGGGGGCCACAAGCTGCACATCTTCTGTCCTGTGTCGGGTGGGGATCATGTCTTCTCTTGTGACATCGGTGTCACAATCTGCCTGTGCTGATCGCTGTGACTGATAGCAGAGATGGTATCTCTACCCGCTGCAGCAGATCAGGAGGAAAGACGGCAGGGAAATGCCACTTGTATTCTGTGGTCTCCCTTATTAACCCCTTCTCAGTCTGTGATGGAAATGAACATCTTGGCCAGGGATCTGCGAGTTTAGAGAGGGCTCAGGAGCTGAACTCCCTCCACACGCGGCTGGTGGTGGCGCTGTCACATTGCTGCCATTTTTGTCTATCCGCTGGACAAGACATTCACTGACAGAAAGCGCCAAAGGTTGCACACACTGGCTGCTATTGGACCCCGTGATGGGGGCACAAAGGGTCACCATGGCAGACGGGGTACTGCTGAAGACCCCCGTCACTGCCATCCTCGTCCTCCTGAAGCCAAGCTCCAGCTGGCAATACAGTTGTACAAGCGATCACACAACAGATAGGTCCTGTAAAAAAGGTAAAAATTAAAATTAACCCCTTCATCCCCATTAAAAACAAAACCTAAACATTTGTATCAAAATATAGGAATAATTAACTCCTACAATAAATGCCATAAAAAGAGGAAAAAAATCCAAACGCCCAAATTTACTTTGTGCTGCAGCGACAGATAATAAACGCTATGGCACTTGGAAGAAGGAGAAAAAAAGACAAATACTCCCTGGTTAAGGATCCTTCATTTAATGTGTTTAACTGGCAAATCAGAAACTCCTATAGAATACACTTAGTAATTGTCTGTCAATCTGAGCAGGCAGAGCTGTAGTGTAAAGCATGGTGAGAGCGGCTTGTACAGTAAGAGTGAGCGGAGTCTGGATCCCTGTAGTGATCTCTCATCTGGTCAGATCTGCGGGGCCTCCATTCTCTATTGGGGGCTGGAACGCGTTGCTGTTGTAGCCTCAGAGGGAAAAGCATTTCTCATAACGGGGATCTCCAGTATACAGCGCTGCAGTCTCTTATCAGAGCTGTGATGGGTGGATTGAAGCTGCAGTATAAAGTATGGAGTAAGGAAAGAGTCACACTACCATGGGCTCCACCAGATAATGCAGCTAAGCTGAAGTGTAAAGCAGGGTGGACAGAGCCTGAGGGAGCAGGGTGTCTGACTACAATACACCCCAGCAGAGAATGGAGCCGCTTTACAGTTCTGTGTCCTATTGGAGCAGAGCACTTTACTCTGATGTGTATTTTTTGTGTCCGCTGCTGCGGCGACACGCGTCGGCCACCCACTTTGAACGTCACCATATGTTACTTGTATAACTGACTGACCCTGGGCTTCTCCACTGGTGACTACTTTGTGTCCATCGTACCTGTGTCTCATATCAGGGCTTTGGCACCTCTACCTGATGCTCCCTCGTATGGTTTGCTTCATTTACCTACTTGGGCATCCGGTGCTGTTTAGGATCCACCCCTGTTACCCAGTACCTTAGCTGTAGGTACACCTCTCTCATGTGTGCTTCTGTACCGGCCGTTCACTCTGGTTCATTTAGTTGCATACTCTCCATCCTCTGTGTAGATACTCGCTCTTGTGATGTGTGCACTAGCACATGCCAGTACCAGTGATTGATACTCTTTAAGTGCTCCCATGATCTAGGTCCATTTCATGATTAACCTCTGACCCTCGATATCTGATATTGCACCATTTATGG
Source organism: Anomaloglossus baeobatrachus (assembly GCF_048569485.1). NCBI lineage: Eukaryota > Metazoa > Chordata > Amphibia > Anura > Aromobatidae > Anomaloglossus > Anomaloglossus baeobatrachus. Next base: position 8,389,870 of record NC_134364.1, on the reverse strand, counting down.
GTCTTTTTGTCATACTCTTGATATTGTATTCTATTTTTGCATTTTCTGTGCTTATTATTATGACATTGGGGTTTTGGTCTCGTTCAGTGGGTGCTTTTTTGTTTCTATGTATGTTTTAAATGTTTTTAAGATGTCTGTCCCTGTGTAATAAATGAAGGTGTTGTCTTTTATACAATTCTATCATTAGTGTGCCCCTGATTGTGCAGATTCTTTCCTCCTCCCGTTTTGCTATTTTTTGTGTCTGGTGACCTTTTTCTTCTGTATTGCCCATAGTCTCTGTCTTAGCTAGCTAATATATATCTTATATTTCATACACATGTATCATTCATGTTTTTTTTTTGTTTGCAGCCAAACTTTGGAGCCTCTTTGCACATCTTTAAGGTGGAGATTGGAGGAGATGCCCAGACGACAGGTAACATTAACAGATCCTCCTTTAGAAGGGGCCGTCAATCTTTTGGTTTGGGGGTGTTTTGTTTAGTATCATAGTGATGTGAATGGACTTATTGCCGGTTTCCAGCCGGTCGCTGAAGTTTTCATACTTTGTCAGAAGGGTTAATTTACAATAATCTGATCAGTTGTTAAAAGTGGGGGACCCCTGATTAGGCTGGTGCACCAGATCACTGCGGATGAGTATTCTCCTGTCCCCAGGACCCCCTCCTGTAAGCCTTTCCCCCATATTCTGGCTCTTTGCCTCACTCCTTGTGCTGATGATTATTTTCTCTCTGGCAGTTGTAATTTCTAATCTTCTGACTTCCTGCTGGCCTGGTGCTTATACACCAAAGCAGAGCTGCAGTGTAAATCATGGGGGAAGACGCAGCAGATAGCCAGATCAGCACAGCGCCATTCACTGTGAAGTGGCCGTTGTTGGTACTGCAGCTCCTGTGGATGTGATCTGAGCGGCAGTACTTCTGCCCCGTGCTGGACTGTCTGCCTCTTCTCATCTTGGTCTCCCTTGCTTGGATGCAGAGTTAGGACTTTTGGACCGCGGGCTTGTAGTGCCCTTACATGGGGGCATCCAGGAAACGTTCCTCAGGGTGTAGGGACCAGGCGATGATGTAATAAACCACACGCAGGAAGTGAGGCGTGCGGTCATGTCGGGGCGGATGCAGTGTACACCCCCGGCTCTGCTGCGTCACAGGACGGCACTGCACCCTCCGCAGCTTTGCTGCCCGCTGCAGAGAACGGATCCAAACAGTTCCCCTTCTTTTCTCTGGAGACTTCCTCTTTGTGTAATGGAAAGTTCTGTAATTCTCCTGACTTCGTTTTTCCCCATTTCTTCGGCGCTCCATTGGGAGACCCAGACGATTGGGTGTATAGCTACTGCCTCCGGAGGCCACACAAAGCATTACACTAAAAAGTGTAAGGCCCCTCCCCTTCTGGCTATACACCCCCAGTGGGATCACTGGCTCACCAGTTTTCTGCTTTGTGCGAAGGAGGTCAGACATCCACGCATAGCTCCACTGTTTAGTCAGCAGCAGCTGCTGACTATGTCGGATGGAAGAAAAGTGGGCCCATATGGGGTCCCCAGCATGCTCCCTTCTCACCCCACTTGCGGTTTGTAAGGTTGAGGTACCCATTGCGGGTACGGAGGCTGGAGCCCACATGCTGTTTTCCTTCCCCATCCCCCCTCAGGGCTCTGGGTGAAGTGGGATCTTACAGGTCTCCAGGCACTGAGACCGGGCTCCATCCACAGACCCAGAGAACCTGCTGGATATGGAGCTGAGTATCGTCAGGGACAGGCCCTGCTACATTAAGGTACTCTGTGTCCCCGGGCAAGCGCGCACACACACACCAGCATTGCTGGGAGTGTTAGTGCGCCGGGGGCAACAGCGCAGAGCGCTCGTGCTATTAGTCACTACAGCTTTGCTGAGTGACTTTATGTATTGGGAACTGCCGCGCCGGCCGTTGCTGGGTGTTTTTTACACTGTGGCGCGGCTGGGACTTGTGGTGCGCCGGGGACTTCCGCGCTGGCCGTGCACATGGACGGCCGCGCTTATTACTTGAGTCCCCGGCTTTGCGGCCTAGTTTTTGTTTCGTTCCCGCCTCCAGCCCTGCCAGTCAGGGGAGAGGCGGGACGCTGTACAGACAGTCAGCGCAGAGGGCTGGAGTCTGCTTTGCATTCTCCAGCCCCCTTCACTGGACACAGTGGGACGCCAGTTTCCCGCTCTTGTCTGGGGCACGCCCACGGCCCGCCCCTCGTCACACGAGCTGGAGAAGGACGCCGGCAGCCATTCCTGCACGCCGTCCGAGCTGGGGAACGGAGACATGCTCTGGGCAACCAACACAGGGCTCTGGCGACCACACACCCGCGTTATAGGCGGGCGGTAAGCAGCACCTGAAGTGCTGACCCCACTAAATACCGAAGTGTCCATTTGTATTTTATGCCTGTATGCTATACACTGCACTGTAGGTCGCTATCTTTGGCTATATGCCCTTCTAGATGGCGAGATAACAGCAGCAAAAACGCAAGGGTGCTAAGGCACAGGTTTTCTAGGCTGCTTGTATTGCATGGCTGAAGTGTTCATTTGTACTTATGCTTGTATGCTATACATTGCACTGTACGGTCGCTACTCTTGGCCATATTCTCCTAGAGGGCTGGACAACAGCAGCAAAAAAGCATGGGTGCCAAGGCACAGGCTTTATAGGCTGCTTGTACTGCATGTGCTGAAGTGTTCATTTGTATATATGCTTGTATGCTATACATTGCACTGTACGGTCGCTACTCTGGGCTATATTCTCCTAGATGGCTGGACAACAGCAGCAAAAAAGCAAGGGTGCCAAGGCACAGGCTTTCTATGCTGCTTGTATTGCATGTGCTGAAGTGTTCATTTGTACTTATGCTTGTATGCTATACATTGCACTGTACGGTCGCTACTCTGGGCTATATTCTCCTAGATGGCTGGACAACAGCAGCAAAAAAGCAAGGGTGCCAAGGCACAGGCTTTCTATGCTGCTTGTATTGCATGTGCTGAAGTGTTTATGCTTGTATGCTATACATTGCATAGATGACTAGAATACAGCAGCAAAAAAGCAACACAGGCTTTCTATGCTGCTTTTCCTGCAGATACTGTTCCACCGGCAGGTTTCACTGACCCCCATTGTGTGCAATGCTCCCCTGTAGCACTTGGTCAGCCGGGGTCTCTACTAGAGGTGGCCAAAGGAACCACCTGTGAACCCTGTCCAGGGACAGGGACGGAGATTGTCATGGGATGGAGACTTTGCAGTCCAGACAGGCCATGGGCAATCTTGATTAATGCTCCCTGGCCACCCTCATTTGGAACGCACTCAGTGCTCCGGGGGGGTCCCAGGCATTCCAGGGTGAAGGCTCTGACACGGACGGCAGTCCCAGACAGCCTAAGCTAGCTCGCTGGGTGCGGCACTCGGCTTCATCACTGGTCAAGGTCCCAGCAGGACGACTCTCTGTATGATGAGGCAGACGTAGCTGATCAGGGCTTTGGTCCTGACACCGCTCTCAATCCGGATACACCGGATGGGGACGCCATAGTGAAGGATCTTATAGCGTCCATCAATGGAATGTTGCATATTTCTCCCTCAGCTCCCCCAGTGGAGGAGTCAGCTTCACAGCAGAAGAAATCCTTTTTCAGTACTCATGCGTAGATTGAGTACTTTTTCTGACCACACTGACTTCAGAGACGCAGTTCAGAAACACCACGCTTACCAGATAAGCGTTTTCTCCAAACGTATTAAGGATACACGTTATCCCTTCCCCCTGACGTGGTAAACCGCTAGACCCAGGGTCCAAAGGTGGATCCCCCAATCTCCAGGCTTGCGGCTAGATCCATAGTTGCAGTGGAGATGGGAATTCACGTAAAGATGCCATTGACAGACAGATGGACCTCTGGTCGAAATCTGTCTGTGAAGCTATCAGCGTGTCGGTTGCTCCGGCATTCGCAGCCGTATGGGCACCCTAACCTATTTCAGCTGGTCTTGCGCAGCTGCTCTTGAGCACATGTACATCTGTGCCGCAGGTGGTGTCCTTAACCTCGCAATGTCTGCATTGCGACTTACCCTAGTAATGCTGTCCTGGGGGGACAGTCGAGGTTGGTCCTTCCCAGGCTCGGGCAAGTCCCAATTGTACTCGTCTAAAAGGGCTCAAAAGGCTCAGAGGGGCTCAGATTCCGGCCGGGCTCAATCACGCCCAAGGAAGGCAGCAGGAGGAACCGCTACCAAGGCGATCTCCTCATGTATTTCAGCTCTCTCTCCCCGCATCCGCGGTTGGTGGCAGAATCTCCCGCTTTTGGGTACATTTAGCTGCCACAGGTCACAGACCGGTGGGTGAGAGACATTGTGTCTCACGTGTACAGGATAGAGCTCTGTTCTCGTCCTCCGGCTCGATTCTTCAGAACTCCCCCCCCCCCCCCCCCCCCCCCCCCACCGAGCCGATGCTCTTCTGCAGGCAGAAGGAGTGGTAATCCCTGTTCCTCTTCAGGAACAAGACACGGTTTTTTCCTCCAATCTTATTGGGGTGCCAAAAAAGGGTGGCTTTTTCCGTTCCGTTCTGGACCTAAAACTGCTCACCAAGCACGTGAAGGCCAGGCGGTTCCGGATGTAACCCTCCGCTCCGTCATTGCCTCAATGTCTCAAGGAGATTTCCTAGCATCAATAGACATCAGGATGTTTATCTCCTCGTGCCGATTGCTCCAGAGCACCAGCGTTTGCTACGTTTCGTTATTGAAGACGAGCATCTTCAGTTCGTAGCCCTGCCCTTCGGTCTGGCGACAGCCCTACGGGTTTTCACCAAGTTCAGGGCAGCAGTGGGAGCAGTCCTGCACTCTCAGGGTCACTCTGTGATCCTTACTGGACGATCCACTTGTCAAGGCACCCTCTCAAGAGGCATGCCGACACAGCCTGAACGTGGCGCTGGAGACTCTCCAGAGTTTCGGGTGGATCATCAACTTTTCAAGGTTACATCGGGCACCGACCCAATCGCTGACATATCTGGGCATGGAGTTTCACACTCCCTCAGCGATAGTGAAGCTTCCGCTGGACAAGCAGCGTTCACTACAGACGGGGGTGCAGTCTCTCCTTCAAGGCCAGTCACACCCCTTAAGACGCCTCATGCAGAGGCAGTCACTTTCGCGCAGTTTCACTGCGTCCACTTCAATGGGACATGCTTTGCCAATGGGCTGGGGAGTCGACGTCCCTAGACAGGAACGTTTCCCTTCTCAGACGGTCAAGGACTCTCTCCAGAGGAGTCCATCCTTCAGATCAATGTTCTGGAAATCTGGGCAGTGTATCTTGCCCTGCAAGCCTTCCAGCAGTGGCTGGAAGGAAAACAGATCCGAATTCAGTCGGACAATTCCACAGCGGTGGCAGACATCGCCCACCAAGGCGGAACACGCATCGCCAAGCCTACCAGGCAATCCGGCGGATTCTGATGTGGGTGGGGGACAGAGCATCCACCATATCCGCAGTTCACATCCCGGGCGTAGAAAATTGGGAAGCAGACTTCCTCAGTCGCCAGGGCATGGACGCAGGGGAATGGTCTCTGCACCCAGAATGGTGTCAGGAAATCTGTAGCCGCTGGGGGATGCCGGACGTCGACCTAATGGCGTCTCGGCACAACAACAAGGTCCCGATTTTCATGGCGCGGTCTCACGAGCAAAGAGCTCTGGCGGCAGGCGCCCTAGTTCAGGATTGGTCGCAGTTCCAGCTACCCTATGTGTTTCCTACTCTGGCACTGTTGCCCAGAGTGCTACGCAAGCTCAGCTCCGCTTGCCGCCGCGCCATCCTCGTCGTCCCAGACTGACCGAGGAGGTCGTGGTCCCGGATCTGTGGCATCTCACGGTCGGCCAACCATGGGCACTCTCAGACCGGCCAGACTTACTGTCCCAAGGGCCGTTCTTTCCACTGAATTCTACGGCCCTGATCCGGACTGTGTGGCCATCGAGTCCGAGATCCTAGCGTCTTCAGGATTATCTCAAGACGTCATTGCCACCATGAGACGGGCTAGGAAGCCGACGTCTGCCAAAATCTCCCACAAGACGTGGAAGTTATTCTTATCTTGGTGCTCTGCTTAGGGAGTGTCTCCCTGGCCATTTGCATTGTCTCCTTTTTCCCCCCTTCCTGCATCTGGATTGGGAAAAGGGTTGTCGCTCGGCTCCCTTAAAGGACAAGTCGCAGCGCTGTCGGTATTCTTTCAGAAGCGCATAGTACGACTTCCTCAGGTACGCACGTTCCTGCAGGGGGGTTATCACATTGTCCCTCCGTACAAGAGGCCGTCAGACCCATGGGATCTGCACAGGGTATTAATTGCTCTCTAGGAGCCGCCCTTCGAGCCTCTGAGGGTTGTTTTCACTTTCTCGACTTTCACAGAAAGTGGCCTTTCTGGTAGCGGTCACGTCTCTTCGGAGAGTGTCAGAACTAGCAGCGCGGTCATCCAAAGCTCCCTTCCTGGTGTTCACCAAGATAAGGTAGTGCTGCGTCCGATCCCAGAGTTTCTCCCTAAGGTGGTATCCTCTTTTTATCACAATCAGGATATCTCCTTACCTTCCTTTTATCCATTTCATCGATATGTAATGGCTTGCATTGTTGGATCTGGTGTAGAGCACCCAGAATCTACATTCCCGCACGGCGCTCCTGGGCCGCTCGGATGCACTCTTTGTCCTTGTCACTGGTCAGTGCAAGGGATCGCAGGCTGCAACATCCACCCTGGCTCGATGGATCAAGGAACCAATCCTTGAAGCCTACCGTTCTACTGGGCTTCCGGTTTCATCAGGGCTGAAGGCCCATTCTACCAGAGCCGTGGGTGCGTCCTGGGCATTACGGCACCAGGCTACGGCTCAACAGGTGTGCCAGGCAGCTACCTGGTCGAGTCTGCACACTTTCACCAAACATTATCAGGTGCATACCTATGCTTCGGCGGACGCCAGCCTAGGTAGAAGAGTCCTGCAGGCGGCAGTTGCCTCCCCGTAGGGGAGGGCTGTCTTGCAGCTCTAACATGAGGTATTTCTTTACCCACCCAGGGACAGCTTTTGGACGTCCCAATCGTCTGGGTCTCCCAATGGAGCGCCGAAGAAGAAGGGAATTTTGTTACTTACCGTAAATTCCTTTTCTTCTAGCTCCTATTGAGAGACCCAGCACCCGCCCTGTTGTCCTTCGGGATTTTTGGTTGTTTTTCGGGTACACATGTTGTTCATGTTGAATGGTTTTCAGTTCTCCGACGTTACTTCGGAGTGAATTTGTTTAAACCAGTTATTGGCTTTCCTCCTTCTTGCTTTTGCACTAAAACTGGTGAGCCAGTGATCCCACTGGGAGTGTATAGCCAGAAGGGGAGGGGCCTTACACTTTTTAGTGTAATGCTTTGTGTGGCCTCCGGAGGCAGTAGCTATACACCCAATCGTCTGGGTCTCCCAATAGGAGCTAGAAGAAAAGGAATTTACGGTAAGTAACAAAATTCCCTTCTTTGAAAGTCTATGCTTGCTGTCAGTGAATGAGAGTCACCAGGATTTATAGACTAAGCCGGCTGGACCGCTATACCTGCGCTGATACATTGTAACAAACTGTCCTCAGATGGCACAGAGCCGTCCCATATGCATTATCCAGATGACCAGAACTACTTCCGGGGATATGAATGGTGGCTGATGAAAGAAGCCAAGAAGAGGAACCCGGCCATTCAGCTTGTGGGTGAGTCTTCTCCCGCACACGCTGCTGGGCCCCTGGAGCGCTGACATCCCCGGGCCCCTGGAGCGCTGACATCCCCGGGGCCCTGGAGCGCTGACATCCCCGGGGCCCTGGAGCGCTGACATCCCCGGGCCCCGCACTCATTGCCAGTGTTACTGTCCCTCTGTATTTCTCAGGTTTGCCCTGGGCGTTTCCTGGTTGGATCGGTAACGGCAAGAATTGGCCGTATGACTTTCCGGATGTCACCGCGTATTACGTTGTCTCCTGGATCATTGGCGCAAAGCAATACCATGACTTGGACATAGACTACGTGGGGGTGAGTCTGGGCACAGGTCACTCTAGCGAAATAAATTCCTACGAGAGAAGCCATACTTCCGCATCTTTAGTCACTCCCAGAGCTGCGTGCACAATTCTGCTGAGTGACCGCACCTTTCACTACAGCTGCTGCTGATTCGGGGATGCCCCACTCTGGTGCTTCTCCCAAATGACCACCAATTAACTGTTAACATGATGACCTGGTTCCTCTGTCAGGACACAAGTGGCTGATGCTCACCTGTAGGTGGTACTAAGGATGAGCCAGATAATAATGCCGCCTGTGTAAAGACCACAGCGGACCCTAATCATCCATCTTTCCCAAAATCAGTGACCTTCTGAGAACAATCCAATGTCCATGGGGCATTGTCCAGATGAGACTTGGGGTCCCGTCACATGTAGCTGCCAGGTCTGATCGCTAGTGGGATCACTGGAGCGTCGCTACATGGTCGCTGGTGAGCTGTCAATCGGGCAGATCTCCACAGCCACCAGCAACCCGTGTAACGACGCTGTGTTTGGTAGCCAGGGTACACATCGAGTAACTATGCAAAGCACTTTACATAGTTACTCGATGTGTACCCTGGCTACGTGTGCAGGGAGCCGGCGTCTGGCAGCCTGTAACTGGCGTACGCTGGTAACCATGGTACACATTGGGTAACTAAGCAAAGTACTTTGGTAACCATGGTACACATCGGGTAACTATGCAAAGTACTTTGCATAGTTACCCGATGTGTACCATGGTTACCAGTGTACCGCCAGACGCCGTGTCCCTGTACATTCAGATCGTTGGTCTCCCACCGTCAAACACGCCAATGCGCGCTGCACAGCAGGAGACCAACGAGCAAAAAATGGTCCTGATCGCTTTGTAATGATCAGCGACCTTGCAGCAAGGGCCCGCTCGCTGCCGCTTGTCACACATAGCGATATCGCTGGCGAGGTTGCTGATATGTCACAAAACCTGTGACGTTTCAGCGATCTCGCTGTGTGTGACGGGGGCTTTATTATTTTGTGACTTTAGACTTAAATTCCTCATTGTTATCAAGTGAGGAGCAGGTCGGTGGGCGTTGCACTCGCTGTCCACTGAGTAAAAGTCTCCTAGAAATTGTAGGTGTAATTCCCTTATTGCAAGATTATTAACACACGTGAACTGGTTTCCAGCCGCAGCACAGAGCGAGGAAAGTATACAGCGCTGCTGTATTGTGTGGGGTATACGGCTCCGCTCTATTGTGTGGGGTGTACGGCTCCGCTGTATTGCGTGGGGCGCACGGGGCCGCTGTATCGTGTGGGGTATACTGGGCCGCTGTATTGTGTGGGGTATACGGGGCCGCTGTATTGTGTGGAGTATACGGCTGGTGTGGTGGTAAGAATTGAGAACCTGTGGTGTTAACACACGTGGTGATCGGGTTTTAGACGCACTGGTACAATAAATCGCTCCTGGTTTAAAATCATTTAAATGGTGAAAAATAAAATCTTTAATTGAGCTGGTGATTAGCGCAGGATGAATGACTTATGTGTATGAAGCAGGAATGTCCTTTGTATCATGTAAGTGTGCGGTTTTTTGCAGTTCAGATGTTGCTCTTTTCCCAGGTAACAGATCGGCTTCTTTCGTGTCGTCTGGATCGTACGGGCAGATGGGCTCTACTCTGTAAATCTAGAAAATGTTATTGAATTGATAAAGATACAATCTATTGCAATTTCTAGATCTCATCTGCCCAGAGGAACGCACAACTGCGCTGGTTTCATCAGTCACTTACACTGCAGCAATTGTCCCCATGAAAAATGACTGCAAAACATCCCATGTAGCAAGTTTAAAAGGATACGAATAAAGAACAGACCCCAAACCTAACAAAAACCCCGCTCTAGAGAAGAGTATTATCCACCAGAACCGGTGACTAGAGAAAGCAAAACCACTCAGAGAAGGAACATCATAAATAAGAAACACTGACCCTCATCCGCACCTATAACAACTCGTATATACAGATACATAGAATGCTGGAAAACAACGGGCCAATACTGTCAAGACCCTTTCCTAAAAAACACCATTCCCCATTACCTATCCTATTTCATAGAGCGCCAACCCTAAAGATCATAAGTGGCACCAAGCCGAGCACCGAAACATCCCCCTAAACATGACAATTTCTACAAACCAGTGAGTAGAGTTGAGCGCGGTTCGCGGTTCGTGGTTCTCCAGTTCTAGGCTCGAGTGATTTTTGGGGCTGTTCGAGATCGAACTAGAACTCGAGCTTTTTGCAAAAGCTCGATAGTTCTAGATACGTTCGAGAACGGTTCTAGCAGCAAAAAGCAGGGCTTTTTACAGCTACAGTGTGCAGGAGCCATCGCTGGCAGCCTGCCAGAAGCTGGTAACCAAGATAAACATCGGGTATCCAAGCAAAGCGCTTTGGTTAGTAACCCGATGTTTATCTTAGTTATGTGCAGGAAGCCCACACTTCCCCGCTCAGCTCGCTCCGCCCCCTCCTGCCCGCGGCATGTACACATATACACACACACACGTACACATACATACATACACACACACACACATCCCCCCCTCCCCCGCTCGGCTTACCTGCGGTGATGAAGTCCCGCCATCCCGACCTCAGCGCTGTCACTGTCCTCCATGGCCGCCGCTTGTCACAGCACCTTCTCTCGCTTCCGACCCGAGACTGACTAGCGGTGACGTCACGGACCTCTCGCGATGTTTGGCTGTGAAGGAGCCGGTCACTGAACTCAGTGACAGGGGCTGTCAGTGTGCTGGAGATCAGCGCAGGTAATGTACCTCGCTGACAGCAGCACTTGTCATCCCCTGCAGTGACCTGGGCTGACCCATTGATGTTAGCTCAGGTCACTGCACTGCTCTCCCAGCCAATGGGGAACATCCTGCTCTTCATTGACTGGGACAGTGTGGATCGTCATGGCAACCCCTTGGATTACACCAGACCTGGATTTGTTTTTCATTCTAATAAATTGGTTAAAGAGGGAATGTTTTGGGGAGTGTTTTTTCAAATAAAAATGTGTTTGTCGTCTATTTTTTTTTTTATTACTGACTGGGTTGGTGATGTCGGGTATCTGATAGACGCCTGACCTCACCAACCCCAGGGCTTGATGCCAGGTGACATTACACATCTGGTATTAACCCCATATATTACCCCGTTTGCCACCGCACCAGGGCGCGGGATGAGCTGGGGCGAAGCACCAGGATTGGCGCATCTAATGGATGCGCCACTTCTGGGGCGGCTGCGGCCTGCTATTTTTAGGCTTGGGAGAGTCCAATAACCATGGACCTCCCTAGTCTGAGAATATCAGGCCCCAGCTGTCTGCTTTACCTTGGCTGGTGATCCAATTTTGGGGGACCCCTACGTTTTTGTTTTTTTTTTTTTTAAATTATTTATTTAATTTACAATAACAGCGTGGGGTGCCCTCAGTTTTGGATTACCAGCCAAGGTGAGGTTGCCAGCTGTGGTCTGCAGGCTGCAGCCGTCTGCTTTACCCTAGCTGGCTACAAAACTAGGGGGAACCCTACGTCATTTTTTTTTCATTTTTTTGGCAAAATACAAAGCTAAGCACCCCTTAGTGCCACATGAAAGGCACCAAAGGGTGCTCCACTTTTTCTCCACTTTTTCTCCACTTTTTCTCCACTTTTTCTCCACTTTCTCCCCCCCATATTCTAGACGGTCCAGAGTCGTCGTGGGACCCCTTTATTTTTTTTCTTACAATAAATTGGTGAAAGAGGAAATGTTTTGGGGACTGTTTTTTCAAATAAATTTCTTTTGTCGATTTTTTTTTTTTTTTTTTTTTTTTTTTTTTTTTTTTGTTTTTGTTAGTACTGACAGTTTATGATGTTGGGTATCTCATAGACGCCATGACATCACAAACTGCTGGGCTTGATCTCAGGTGACTTTACAGCTAGTATCAACCCGATTTATTACCCCGTTTGCCGCTGCACCAGGGCACGGGATGAGCTGGGGTGAAGCGCCAGGATTGGCGCATCTAGTGGATGCGCCACGTCTGGGGTGCCTGCGGCCTGCTATTTTTAGGCTGTGAAGGCCCAATAACTATGGACCTTCCCACCCTGAGAATACCAGACCACAGCTGTCCGCTTTACCTTGGCTGGTGATCCAATTTGGGGGGGACCCTACTTTTATTGTGTAATTATTAATATTTATAAAATAATTATAAAAAAGAGCCTGAGGGGACCTCCACATTGGATCCCCAACCACGGTAAAGCTGCCAGCTGTGGTTTTCAGGCTACAGCCGTCTGCTTTACCCTAGCTGGCTATCAAAAATGGGGGGACCCAACGTCATTTTTTTTTTTTTAACTATTTTTTAAATAGAAAAAATTAATGGGCTTCCCTGTATTTTGATTGCCAACCAAGGTAACGGCAGGCAGATGGGGGTGGCAACCCATAGCTGTCTGCTTTATCTGCGCTGAGAATCAAAAATACCGCGGAGCGCTACGTCATTTTTTTAAAGATTTATTTTTACAGCACTGTGATGTCCAGCAATCAAAATACAGGGAAGCCCATTTTATTTTTAGTTATTTAAATAAATAATTAAAAAATATATATATATGGGCTCCCGCTGCATTTTTTGTATTGCTAGCTAAGGGTAATCCAAGCAGCTACTGGCTGCTAACCCCCACTGCTTGGTGTTACCTTCACTGGCAATGGAAAATCCAGGGAAGCATTTTTTATTTTTTTTGCCAAAAAACTACAAAAAAAGGACGTGAGCTTCGCCATATTTTTGTATGCTAGCCAGGTATAGCAGGCAGGTGCTGGAAGAGTTGGATACAGCGCCAGAAGATGGCGCTTCTATGAAAATGCCATTTTCTGAGGCGGCTGCAGACTGCAATTCGCAGCAGTGGGGCCCAGAAAGCTCAGGCCAACCTGTGATGCGGATTCCAATCCCCAGCTGCCTAGTTGTACCTGGCTGGACACAAAAATGGGGCAAAGCCTACGTCATTTGTTTTCTAATTATTTCATGAAATTCATGAAATAATAAAAAAAGGGCTTCCCTTTATTTTTGGTTCCCAGCCGGGTACAAATAGGCAACTGGGGGTTGGGGGCAGCCGTACCTGCCTGCTGTACCTGGCTAGCATACAAAAATATGGCGAAGCCCACATAATTTTTTCAGGGGGCAAAAAACTTCTGCATACAGTCCTGGATGGAGTATGCTGAGCCTTGTAGTTCTGCAGCTGCTGTCTGTCTGTATGGAGAAGAGCAGACAGCAGCTGCAGAACTACAAGGCTCAGCATACTCCATCCAGGACTGTATGCAGAATTTTTTTGCCCACCAAAAAAATGACGTGGGCTTCGCCATATTTTTGTATGCTAGCCAGGTACAGCAGGCAGCCACGGGCTGCCTCCAACCCCCAGTTGCCTATTTGTACCCGGCTGGGAACCAAAAATATAGGGAAGCCCGTTTTTTTTAATTATTTCACTTATTTCATGAAATAATTAAAAAACAAATGACGTGGGCTTCGCCCCATTTTTGTGTCCAGCCGGGTACAACTAGGCAGCTGGGGATTGGAATCCGCAGCACAGGTTAGCCCGAGGTTTGTGGGCGCCTCTGCTGCGGATTTCAGTCCGCAGCCGTCCCAGAAAATGGCGCTCTCATAGAAGCGCCATCATCTGGCGCTGTATCCAACTCTTCCAACAGCCCTGGAGCCGGGTGGCTTGTTGGGTAATCATGAGTTAATACTGGCTTTGTTTTACCAGCCAGTATTAAGCCAGAGATTCTTAATGTCAGGCACGTTTGACCCGGCCATTAAGAATCTCCAATAAAGGGTTAAAAAAAAGACACCACACAGAGAAAAAATACTTTAATAAAAATAAATACACAGACACATTAGAGACTCCATCTTTATTACCCCCTGTCAGCCCTCCACGATCCTGCTCTTCTGTCTTCTTTCTTTCTAGTGTAGTAGTAGTGACGATTGTAGTGAGGATGAGATTCACCAGCTCATCACTTGGGGCTGGGGAACCTCCATCCTCACTACAATGCTCACTACAATCGTGAAGCAGCGTGCAGCCTTCACTCCGTGAGTGATCACTGCTGGCTGCTAGCGGTAACGCTGACAGACGCGTTACCATAGCAACGGTGCTCTCGGAGCCGCGGTTAGCGGTGACGTCACCGCTAACTGCGTTGCTATGGCAACGGTGATCTCCGTTAATTACCGGCTGTGTCAGACGGTCCCTAACGGAACGGGGAGTCGACCGTGTGCTAGAGCATGTCGCCGGTACACGGCGATACACATATGTGCACCGTGTACCGGAGAGATGCACTCGCAGGTCCTACATGACGTGTCCTAGTCATGTGACCAGTCTGTAGCCAATGAGATAATAGCCACGTGACTGGTCACATGGCTATTTTGACGTCACGATAGGTCCTGCATCTCTGCTGGCAGTGCAGGTCACCGGGAGGATTCAGCGATCATCGGATGGAATAGCGGCAGGAGACAGAGTGCAGAAGGGATCGCGAGGACTGGTAAGTGTTATGGCAATGTTTATTAACTGTTTGTGTACATTTATAATGCATTTTTATGTGTTTGTGATTGCCTCCCATTCTAGCCTATACGTTCGAGTTCGGTTCGACGAACCGAACTCGAACGGGACCCCCGTTCGGCGAACCGGCCTCGAGCCGAACCGGGACCAGTTCGCTCATCTCTACCAGTGAGTGAGGCCTGCACCCCATACACCCCCCCCCCCACGATGACCGGCTGCAGCATATCCTTATAAAACCAAAACCTTCAGCTCCAACACACCATTACTATGAAACCAGAGCGACCCTGTCAGTCTGACTGTGATCTGTGATATGTGGTGTGTGTATATGGGGTGATATGTGGTGTGTGTATATGGGGTGATATGTGGTGTGTGTGTATATGGGGTGATATGTGGTGTGTGTGTATATGGGGTGATATGTGGTGTGTGTATATGGGGTGATATGTGGTGTGTGTATATGGGGTGATATGTGGTGTGTGTATATGGGGTGATATGTGGTGTGTGTATATGGGGGTTGATATGTGGTGTGTGTGCGTATATGGGGTGATATGTGGTGTGTGTATATGGGGTGATATGTGGTGTGTGTATATGGGGTTGATATGTGGTGTGTGTATATGGGGTGATATGTGGTGTGTGTATATGGGGTGATATGTGGTGTGTGTATATGGGGTGATATGTGGTGTGTGTATATGGGGTGATATGTGGTGTGTGTGTATATGGGGTGATATGTGGTGTGTGTGTATATGGGGTGATATGTGGTGTGTGTGTATATGGGGTGATATGTGGTGTGTGTGTATATGGGGTGATATGTGGTGTGTGTGTATATGGGGTGATATGTGGTGTGTGTGTATATGGGGTGATATGTGGTGTGTGTGTATATGGGGTGATATGTGGTGTGTGTGTATATGGGGTGATATGTGGGTGTGTGTGTATATGGGGTGATATGTGGTGTGTGTGTGTGGTATATGGGGTGATATGTGGTGTGTGTGTGTGTGTATATGGGGTGATATGTGGTGTGTGTGTGTGTATATGGGGGTGATATGTGGTGTGTGTGTGTGTGTATATGGGGTGATATGTGGTGTGTGTGTGTGTATATGGGGTGATATGTGGTGTGTGTGTGTATATGGGGGTGATATGTGGTGTGTGTGTGTATATGGGGTGATATGTGGTGTGTGTGTGTATATGGGGTGATATGTGGTGTGTGTGTGTATATGGGGTGATATGTGGTGTGTGTGTGTGTATATGGGGTGATATGTGGTGTGTGTGTGTGTATATGGGGTGATATGTGGTGTGTGTGTGTATATGGGGTGATATGTGGTGTGTGTGTGTGTATATGGGGTGATATGTGGTGTGTGTGTGTGTGTATATGGGGTGATATGTGGTGTGTGTGTGTGTATATGGGGTGATATGTGGTGTGTGTGTGTGTATATGGGGTGATATGTGGTGTGTGTGTGTATATGGGGTGATATGTGGTGTGTGTGTGTGTATATGGGGTGATATGTGGTGTGTGTGTGTATATGGGGTGATATGTGGTGTGTGTGTGTATATGGGGTGATATGTGGTGTGTGTGTGTATATGGGGTGATATGTGGTGTGTGTGTGTATATGGGGTGATATATGGTGTAATATATGGGCCGGGTGATATGTGGTGTGTGTGTATATGGGGTGATATGGTGGTGTGTGTATATGGGGTGATATGTGGTGTGTGTATATGGGGTGATATGTGGTGTGTGTATATGGGGGTGATATGTGGTGTGTGTATATGGGGTGATATGTGGTGTGTGTATATGGGGTGATATGTGGTGTGTGTATATGGGGTGATATGTGGTGTGTGTGTGTATATGGGGTGATATGTGGTGTGTGTGTGTATATGGGGTGATATGTGGTGTGTGTGTGTATATGGGGTGATATGTGGTGTGTGTGTGTATAAGGGGTGATATGTGGTGTAATATATGGGCCGGGTGATATGTGGTGTGTGTGTATATGGGGTGATATGTGGTGTGTGTATATGGGGTGATATGTGGTGTGTGTATATGGGGTGATATGTGGGTGTGTGTATATGGGGTGATATGTGGTGTGTGTATATGGGGTGATATGTGGTGTGTGTGTGTATATGGGGTGATATGTGGTGTGTGTGTGTATATGGGGTGATATGTGGTGTGTGTGTGTATATGGGGTGATATGTGGTGTGTGTGTGTATATGGGGTGATATGTGGTGTGTGTGTGTATATGGGGTGATATATGGTGTAATATATGGGCGGGTGATATGTGGTGTGTGTGTATATGGGGGTGATATGTGGTGTGTGTATATGGGGGTGATATGTGGTGTGTGTACATGGGGTGATATGTGGTGTGTGTATATGGGCCGGGTGATATGTGGTGTGGATATATGGTGTGTATATATGGGGTGTGATATGTGACGGACGGTACGTATCTCCCAGAATGCGTACAGAAACATATTAGAGCCCTACATAGAGGTCAGTCCAGTAACCTCCAGGCCGGGTTATGCAGGTGGCTCGTGGCCACGGTTCTCGTTTAAAAGCTCTTTGTAAAGGCCTGGGAGGGGGCAGAGTCTGCCTCTGTAAGCTGCAGAGCAGGAAGCCTGGGAAAGCTCCAGGCCTGTGTGGACCGATTATAAGTCTGTGGACCCTCCTGGAACAGCCGAACGGGGTATAGTAAGACCGTCTCCTACGGCAAGGGGTGCCTGTGTGACGGGGACCCGTATGGACTGTGAGTAAC